>NC_134687.1:267075962-267193462 GCF_050947455.1 Rhinoderma darwinii
CAGGCTGTAACCTACAACTATCTGTCCTCCCTGTAATGCTTTTACCCTTGCCAAGATGACACAATAAAGTTAAGAAGATTTGCAAACGGGTGAGTGCCGCATTTTCATTTCTCTCATTCATATTATACTACAAGACCGTCTGTTTTTATGCTGAGCACCGCCCGAAGTTTGCTTAAAGAGGCTCTGTCACCAGATTCTCAAATCCCTATCTCTTATTGCATGTGATCGGCGCTGCAATGTAGAAACCAGTAACGTTTTTGTTTTTTTTAAAACGTTCATTTTTGGCCAAGTTATGAGTTATTTTATATATATGTAAATGAGGTTTGAAATGGACAACTGGACGGTTTTTTTCGTTATGTCCATCTGGGCGTGTATTGTGTTTTTAACTGGGCGTGTTTACGTATATGACGCAGACCAATCAGTGACCAGTCAGCATCATACACTCCTCTACATTCATTTACACAGCAGCCTGGACGTCATGTGTATTCAGAATCCTGACACTTCTGAATCTTTTCTTTGAGATTTCTAGCAAGGGAAACAAAATCTCGCGAGATTACGGAGGTAAACGAGATTTTGTTTCACTTGCTGGAAATCTCACAGAAAAGATTCAGAAGTGTCAGGATTCTGAATACACATGACTTCCAGGCTGGATGATCATGTGTATTCATTATCAGGATACTTATGAATCTTTTCTATGAGATTTCCAGCAAGTGAAACGAAATCTCGTTTACCTCCGTAATCTTGCGAGATTTCGTTTCCCTTGCTAGAAATCTCAAAGAAAAGATTCAGAAGTGTCAGGATTCTGAATACACTTGACGTCCAGGCTGGATTTCATTGGTATTAATTATCAGGACACTTGATTAACTTTAATCTCTGTTTATGTGGCTGCACATCGCTGCTGTGTAAATGAATGTAGAGGAGTGTATGATGCTGACTGGTCACTGATTGGTCAGCGTCCTACACGTAAACATGCCCAGTTAAAAACACAATACACGCCCAGTTGGACATAACGAAAAAAAAACGCCCAGTTGTCCATTTCAAACCTCATTTGCATATATATATATATATATATATATATATATATATATATATATATATATATATATATAAAATAGCTCATAACTTGGCCAAAAATGAAAGTTTTTAAAAAAAAAAAAAAAACGTTACTGTTATCTACATTGCAGCGCCGATCACATGCAATAGGAGATAGGGATTTGAGAATCTGGTGACAGAGCCTCTTTAAATGAGGAAACCCTGACTCCACTTGCATCTATCTGCCTGTTCCATCCTGTGAAGATTGAGAGTGGTGCCGACTTCCCTCTACTGTGCTTGATATACAGTGAAGGAAATAAGTATTTGATCCCTTGCTGATTTTGTAAGTTTGCCCACTGTCAAAGACATGAACAGTCTAGAATTTTTAGGCTAGGTTACTTTTACCAGTGAGAGATAGATTATATTTAAAAAAAAACTGAAAATCACATTGTCAAAATGATATATATTTGTTTGCATTGTGCACAGAGAAATAAGTATTTGATCCCCTACCAACCATTAAGAGTTCAGCCTCCTCCAGACCAGTTACACGCTCCAAATCAACTTGGTGCCTGCATTAAAGACAGCTGTCTTACATGGTCACCTGTTTAAAAGACTCCTGTCCACAGACTCAATTAATCAGTCTGACTCTAACCTCTACAACATGGGCAAGACCAAAGAGCTTTCTAAGGATGTCAGGGACAAGATCATAGACCTGCACATGGCTGGAATGGGCTACAAAACCGTAAGTAAGACGCTGGGTGAGAAGGAGACAACTGTTGGTGCAATAGTAAGAAAATGGAAGACATACAAAATGACTGTCAATCGACATCGATCTGGGGCTCCATGCAAAATCTCACCTCGTGGGGTATCCTTGATCCTGAGGAAGGTGAGAGCTCAGCCGAAAACTACACGGGGGGAACTTGTTAATGATCTCAAGGAAGCTGGGACCACAGTCACCAAGAAAACCATTGGTAACACATTACGCCATAATGGATTAAAATCCTGCAGTGCCCGCAAGGTCCCCCTGCTCAAGAAGGCACATGTACAGGCCCGTCTGAAGTTTGCAAATGAACATCTGGATGATTCTGAGAGTGATTGGGAGAAGGTGTTGTGGTCAGATGAGACTAAAATTGAGCTCTTTGGCATTAACTCAACTCGCCGTGTTTGGAGGAAGAGAAATGCTGCCTATGACCCAAAGAACACTGTCAAGCATGGAGGTGGAAACATTATGTTTTGGGGGTGTTTCTCTGCTAAGGGCACAGCACTACTTCACCGCATCAATGGGAGAATGGATGGAGCCATGTACCGTCAAATCCTGAGTGACAACCTCCTTCCCTCCACCAGGACATTAAAAATGGCTCGTGGCTGGGTCTTCCAGCACGACAATGACCCGAAACATACAGCCAAGGCAACAAAGGAGTGGCTCAAAAAGAAGCACATTAAGGTCATGGAGTGGCCTAGCCAGTCTCCAGACCTTAATCCCATCGAAAACTTATGGAGGGAGCTGAAGATCCGAGTTGCCAAGTGACAGCCTCGAAATCTTAATGATTTACAGATGATCTGCAAAGAGAAGTGGGCCAAAATTCCATCTAACATGTGTGCAAACCTCATCATCATCTACAAAAAACGTCTGACTGCTGTGCTTGCCAACAAGGGTTTTGCCACCAAGTATTAAGTCTTGTTTGGCAAAGGGATCAAATACTTATTTCTCTGTGCACAATGCAAATAAATATATATAATTTTGACAATGTGATTTTCTGTTTTTTTAAAAATATAATCTATCTCTCACTGGTAAAAGTAACCTAGCCTAAAAATTCTAGACTGTTCATGTCTTTGACAGTGGGCAAACTTACAAAATCAGCAAGGGATCAAATACTTATTTCCTTCACTGTATATGTATATATACATATATATATATATATATATATATATATATATATATATATATATATATACATATTACTAAGAAAAAACTATTTTTAACCCCTTAAGGACGCATCCACTTCTGGACCAAATGACACAGCCTCATTTTTAAATCTGACATGTGTCACTTTATGTGGTAATATCTCCGGAATGCTTTTACTTATCCAAGCGATTCTGAGATTATTTTCTCGTAACATATTGTACTTTATGTTAGTGAAAAAATGTGGTCGATAAATTCAATATTTTTTGTGAAAAACACCAAAATTTTGCGAAAATTTGCAAAAATTAGCATTTTTCTAAATTTAAATGTATCTGCTTGTAAGACAGATAGTTATACCACACAAAATAGTGACTATTTAACATTTCCCATATGTCTACTTTGTTTGCATTATTTTTTGAACATCCTTTTATTTTCAACAAATTTTATTGAGATTTTACAATAAAATAGAGAAGTGCAAGTCATGTACACAAAAGAATAATATGCAACAAGCATCAAATGATACAGCAATGAGTCAGAGCATATATAATAGAATCATAACAATAATGATAAGAACAAATAAAAATCATGAGTAGTAAATGGAGAGAGGGCGAGGAAAAGGGGGAGGGAAAACCGGGAGGGGTATAGGAGAGGTCAGTCAGAGATCTAGAAAAAATAAAAATAAAAATTATTAAATTAAAATGCAGTAATCATAATGGTGGGTAGATGAGAGTAGGCGTAATTGATCCAGGGCTGCCAAAGTGTCTCAAACCTAGCAATCTTGTCAAGTAAAATGCTCGTAAGCTTTTCATTAACAAATATTTTATCCATTCTGGATTTGACATCAGCAAAAATAACAGAGCATTTTTTCCAGGAGTGAGCAATAGTCATTTTGGTGGCCAAAAGAATGTAGGAAAACAACCGAAATTGTGCGTGTGTAAGCTGACGGGGTTTGAGGTGAAGGAGAGCTAACTTGGGATCTTTATGGAGAATTATACCAAACAAACTCTGAGCAAGGCCAAAGACTCTGCCCCAGAATTTAGTAAGCTTAGGACAGGACCACCATATTTGGAGCATGTTACGGAACAACCACGGAAGCAGGAGGTAGAATAAGTAGGAAATGCGCGTGCAATTCGGCTAGGGACCAAGTACCACCGCATCATGACTTTATAGGCAGATTCTAAAATAATCGTGTTAATGGAGCAGAGTGAAACTGTACTCCAAATATTACGCCACTCTGCTGGTTCAATCGTTGTCCCCAAGTCCCGGTGCCATCAGTCAACATATGTATGAGGAGTAGGGGTTGGATTACTGAGGAGCCATTTACATAATATGGATATTACACCTCTAGAGGTTGGATAGGTTTCACAGATTCTCTCGAACTGAGAATAAGAATCAGATGCAGCTTTGTTGCTGAGGAAAGAATTAATCCAGTTCTTGAGCTGCAGATATCTAAACAACTCACCACTGGGGACCTGCCTAGAAGTCTGAAGATCACAGAATGAGAGAATCCGAGAGTGAGCGGATGAGAGAGGGTGATGAACCCTGAGTATACCATGAGACCACCACCATTTAAAGGCCTGATAATTGTCTGCGCCCGGAGAAAACAGAGGGTTATGCCATAGGGAGATGAGATGAAGATGAGGGGAGATTCATCTGCTAGAATATTTGATAGAGTCCCAGACCGATAAAATGTGCGTGAGGGAGAGGGAAAGAAGGGTTGAGCGGAAAGAGGGGGGCATCCATGGCAAAGATTGGATGGGGGTGGGCGACACCTCCGGAACATCCAGGTACACCCATGTTCACAGAGATGTGTAATCTAGTTAAGGATGCTATCATAGCTGCTTGGTAATATTTAGAAATATTTGGAACACCCAATCCCCGTCAGGTTTCAACGAGCATAAGGCAGACCTGGATATCCTAGGACGCGCGCCACGCCAAATAAATGAAGATACATGATTCTGAAGTGGACGCAATATGTGTGGCGGAACTTTAATTGGCAGGGTTTGGAACAGGTATAGAAGCCTGGGAAGGATAGTCATTTTAACTGCATGTATACGCCCAATTCAAGAAAGATAGGTAGATTGCCATGATGTCAGAGAAGAGGTGAGAGTACGAATAAGGGAAGGATAATTGTCAGAATATAGCTGGTCGTAGGAGGGGTTTAAGGGGATGCCTAGGTATTCCAGTGATTGTTTGGCACATTGAAAGGGAAAGTGACTACAAAGAGAATGCAGGACTTGAGTGGAAAGGTTAACGTTTAAGGCTACAGATTTTGAAGGGTTCATATCGAGGCCAGAGATTGAGGCAAAATCAGACAGAGTGTTCAATAAGTTGGGAAGGGAAACAGTGAGTTGGGAGAGTATTAGTAGCATGTCATCGGCAAAAAGGGACAATTTATGGTGCACGCCCGCTAGTTCCAATCCTCTAATGTTCGGGTTTTGGCGAATCATCATAGCCAGGGGCTCAAGAGTCAGGATGAATAGAATGGGAGAGAGAGGGCATCCCTGTCTTGTGCCTCGTTTGATATTAAAGGGATCAGAATGATAACCAGCATAGCAAACTTTGGCTGTAGGAGCAGAGTAGAGGGCGTGCACCCAGGACATAAAGTGGCGCTGGAAACTCCACTTCCCCAAGGTGAAATCCATGTAGGACCAGGATATCGTATCAAAGGCTTTTTGTATATCGAGTGAAAGAAGCATCGAAGCCACATTTCTTTTACGAGCCACATGGATCAGAGATATAACCCTCTTGGTGCAATCACTAGTCTGTCTACCCGGGACAAAGCCATCCTGGTCCCCATGGATAATCGCGTCAAGAAGCGATTAATCCGAGTCGCCAATATTTTGGCCAGGAGTTTAATATCGGTGTTTAATAGGGATATTGGCCTGTAGTTGGTCATTTGGAGGGAATCCTTTTGGGGTTTGGGGATCATTGCGATATGGGCATGGAGGGTGGGTGGGAGAGGGGCAGTGCTAGATCTAAGAGCATTAAAGAGTTGGGTTAAATACGGAGTTAATAATGGGGAGAGTTTTTTATAATATAATGGGGAGAAACCATCTGGGCCAGGAGATTTGGAGGGTTTCAAATCCTTGATGGCTGCCTGAACCTCTGATTCAGATATCTCAGCCTCCAAGGTGTCAAGATTGGAAGGAGAGATATCCGGAAAGGTCAGGTTGGCAAATAGGCTTTCTGCCTTCAAGGAGTCAAATGGTGGAGGAGAGGAATATAAGTTGGAGAGGAAGTTTTGAAATAGAGAGGTAATTTTGCTGGGATCCAGTTGTTACAGTACCCGTGGTGGTCTTCAATCTAATAGGCTCTTTTTGTGAGACAGGAACCCTCAATTGATGGGCCAGGAGATTACCCGGTTTATTGCTTTGCGAGTAATAACGTTGGTTGGACCATCTTAGTTTTCTTTCAACCTGCTCTGTCAAGAGAAGGTTCAATTCCAACCTAGTGGCATCCACAGAACTCTTGTTAGCAAGTGAGGGAACGTGCCCTTTGTTCTAATGTTTTATATAAATCCGCAATTTTCCGTTCTCTATTTTTCTTTTTAATTGAGCCTAAACTAATGAGGGCCCCCCGCAATGTGGCTTTATGAGCTTCCCACAATATAATTGGGGAAGATGTGGACCCTACATTAAGGTCAAAGTATTCCTTCACAGCTACCTTAACTTGTGTGAAGGTATCTTTAGAAGACAAAAGGGAATCATTAAGGCGCCAATTAAAGGAAAGCCCCCGCGGGACTAGAGAAGAAAATGAAACCTCCACAGGATTATGGTCGGACCAGGGCGTACTTAAAATCCTAGCTTTAGAGCAAAGTTGTAATGATCTTTGGGATGTGAAAATGTGGTCAATACGGTTAAAAGAGGAATGAGGGCAGGAGTAAAAAGTGAAATCTTTTGTTTAGGGATGAAGTTCATGCCAGATATCATGGAGGTCGTGAAGATGTAGCATGCCTCTGAACTCAGAAGAGGGGGTGTGGGGTGTAGATGAACTTGGAGCTGGGGATTTGTCCAGTGAAGGATTGATTACCAGATTTGAGTCACCCATGACCAGTAAGAGACCCTGGCGATTAGCGTTTATAAGCTTAAATAAGTGAGAGAAAAAAACCCTATTTAGAAGTCGTTAGGGCCATAATAGCCTACTAGAGTCACATCAACATCAAATAATGTTTCGACTAATATCACATAGCGACCAGTAGGATCATTAATTTCCTTGGTACAGATAAAAGGGAGATTCTTTCTAAAGACAATAACAACTCCTCGCCGCTTTTCATGAGCATAGGCACCATGGAAGACGGGAAAGTGCGAGCTTAGGTATTGTGGCCTAGAGGTTGCAGAAAATCTAGTTTCCTGTAGGCAAATAATGTTGGCGTGACTAGCTTTGTAAAAATTAAAGGCCTTTGAGCGTTTATGCGGGGAGTTAAAGCCTTGGACATTATGAGAGATGATTTCCAAAACAGGAGGAGCCATATCAAGGGTCTAACAGTCTGACAATGAGCTCTGACCGACAGGGGGAGAAGGGAAGAAGGGAAGGAAAGAAGGGGGAGGGAGAGAAAAAGTAAATAAAATTAAAAACAAAAAAAAACATGCATGTACACTGTGTTCCAAATTATTATGCAGATTGGATTAAAGTGTCATAAACATTTAATTATTAATTTTTCAATTAAACTCATGGATGGTATTGTGTCTTAGGGCTCATTGGTTCATTGTAATCAATCTCAGACACCTGTGATAATTAGTTTGCCAGATGTGCCCAATCAAAGGAAAACTACTTAAGAAGGACGTTCCACATTATTAAGCAGGCCACAGGTTTCAAGCAATATGGGAAAGAAAAAGGATCTCTCTGCTGCCGAAAAGCGTGAAATAGTACAATACCTTGGACAAGGTATGAAAACATTGGATATTTCAAGAAAACTTAAGCGTGATCATCGTACTGTGAAAAGATTTGTGGCTGATTCAGAGCACAGATGGGTTCATTCAGATAAAGGCATAATGAGGAAGGTTTCTGCCAGACAGCTGCTAAAATGCCATTGCAAAGCAGCAAACAGGTATTTGAAGCCGCTGGTGCCTCTGGAGTCCTGCGAACCTCAAGGTGTAGGATCCTCCAGAGGTTTGCAAGTGTGCATAAAGCTATTATTCGGCCACCCCTAAACAATGCTCACAAGCAGAAACGATTGCAGTGGGCTCTGAAATACATGAAGACTAATTTTCAAACCGTGTTGTTTACTAATGAGTGCCGTGCAACCCTGGATGGTCCAGATGGATGGAGTAGTGGATGGTTGGTGAATGGCCACCATGTCCCAACAAGGCTGCGATGTCAGCAAGGAGGTGGCGGAGTCATGTTTTGGGCTGGAATCATGGGGAGAGAGCTGGTAGGCCCCTTTAGGGTCCCTGACGGTGTGAAAATGACCCATTCAAAGTACGTAGAGTTTATGACTGACCACTTTCTTCCGTGGTACAAAGAGAAGAACCGTGCCTTCCGTAGCAAAATTATCTTCATGCATGACAATGCACCATCTCATGCTGCAAAGAATACCTCTGTGTCATTGGCTGTAATGGGCATAAAAGGAGAGAAACTCATGGTGTGTCCCCCATGTTCCCCTGACCTCAACCCTATTGAGAACCTTTGGAGCATCCTCAAGCAAAATATCTATGAGGGTGGAAGGCAGTTCACATCAAAACAGAAGCTCTGGGAGGCTATTCTGACATCCTGCAAAGATATTCAAGCAGAAACTGTCCAAATACTCACAAATTCAATGGATGCAAGAATTGTGAAGGTAATACAAAGAAGGGGTCCTATGTTAACATGTAACTTGGCCTGTTAAGTTTTTTTTGATTGCAAGAGCTTTTGATTTCTGTAAATATGACCTCATGATGCTGCAAATTCAACAAATTACCATTTTAGTTCTCTTTACAACCTTTAAAATGTTTTGATCTCTGTTGTGCATAATAATTTGAAACAGTGCATTTTGAGTTTTTTACTTCTAAAAAAAAATCTGTTATCATTAGGAGATTTGTTCAATAAAATTTGCATTATACTTCAACGGTTGATGGCTTGAAGATTATACTGACTGTCATTTGCATCGACTATTTAGGAAAATCAGCGAAAAATAACATTTGCATAAGAATTTGGAACGTGGTGTAGAAATCAAGGATCTAAATGTGCCTGAAGCGGCAAAAAAAGGGTACTGTAGTACGGGGAGTACTACTTGTGAATACAGGGGTCGCCAGCACCTGAGCACAAAGGTGTGGTAACAACAATGCGGTTGAGGCGAACTAGAAAGTGCAACAGAGGCGTTAAGTGGAAGGATATGGCATAATCGTCAGAAAATGCAAACTATAGAAGACCAATATCATGAGCAATATTACAACGGGCTAAACACATTGTGCCACTAACTAGCAAAGCAAAAACGTGTCTGGTAGGCTAGATGTTAGAGCACTGTACCTAGTATAACAGCACAAACTGTGATACAGCGGGCCAGACATGCAATGCCACCAAACCGTAAAGCAAAAAATGTCGGGCAGGCCGGACCACTAAATATCAAGGTAAAGAGAAACGGGAAGCCCCTAAGTCTTGTAGTAAAGAAAGGGAAAGCACGTAACGTCAAGTATATTGCAGTAGTCAGTACTAGCAAAAAACAAGTAATAACATAGATGGATACACAGCGGGCCATACACGCAATGTGTCACGAAGCGGGTAGTGGACCCACTAGGCCGTACCGCCATAGCAGGGAGGCAGCTGTCTAAACAACAGGAAACCCCAGTAATACAATGTCCCGCACAAGGGTACCTGGATAGTCCAGACAGTGGCCGCAGCTCTGGCACTGATGGAGATGGGTGCAGCAGATAACGCCAAACGTGGCGGATGACACAGGTGCCGCAGGTTGCGCCAGACGTGGCGTATTCCTCCGGACGTGGCAGATGACACAGGACGTGGCGGATTCCTCTGGACGTGGCAGATGACACAGGATGTGGCAGATTCCTCTGGATGTGGTAGACTCAATACTAAAGTCACAGCACGGGAAACAGGAACAGGTAACAAGGCACGGGTAACAACTGGAACGGGAAACACTAAGGGACCATTTGCAAGACAGACTGGGAAAACGAACAACGCTCAGGTAATGATCAGAAGGCCTGGGGCATTCTTATAGTCCAGGAAATCGTGGCAGTTGATGAAGATGCCGATTTCCTTTGTGCGCGCGCTGGCCCTTTAAGGCCGGGCATGAGCGTGTGCGCGCTCCCTACAGGACACAACAGACCGGAGCGGAAGTGAGCGCTGGCGTCTCCTAGGAAGGAGATGGGGGCCAGCGCTCACGGATCCATGGCAGCGGGCGTCAGGAGGTGAGTAAACCCCCCTCTTACTTCCCCTCTTCTTGGGGCCAGAGCGAGAGAGGAATTTTTTAATAAGCGCAGGGGCACTGAGGTTCTCTTCTGGCTCCCAGGACCTCTCCTCAGGACCAAACCTTCTCCAGTCCACCAAATAGAAAGTCCTTCCTCATACCCTCTTGCAGTCCAGGATCTACCTCACCTCGAATATATTAGAAGAACCGCTGGGAGCAACTGTGGAACTAGAAGTCTTGCTGTAGCGGTTCAGGACCACTAGCTTCAGGAGGGACACATGAAAGGAGTTGGGGATACTGAGGGTAGGAGGCAGCCGCAGCTTATAGGAGACAGGGTTTATCTGTTGAAGAATCTCGAAAGGACCAAGGAACCTGGGAGCAAACTTGTATGAGGGTACCTTCAAGCGTATGTTCCAAGAGGACAGCCAGACTTTAGTCCCCAGAAGATACTGAGGCGGCTCTCTTCTCTTTGTATCTGCTTTTCGCTTCATGCAGTCGACTGCCAGTAAAATAGAGGACCGGGTCTGTTGGCAGATTTGCAAAAAGTCCCCATAAGCAGAGTCAGCAGCGGGTACTTGAGATGTGGTCGACACTGGAAGAGGGACTCTAGGATGTTGACTGTACACAATGTGAAATGGTATGGAAGTGGTGGACTCACTTGTGTGGTTGTTGTATGAGAAGTCGGCCCATGGAAGAAGCTGTACCCAGTTATCGTGCTGTGAAGAGATGAAGTGGCGGAGATAATTCTCCATGATCTGGTTGATCCTCTCAACTTGCCCATTGGACTGGGGGTGATAAGCTGAGGAAAAGTCCAATCTCACATCCAGGAGTTTACAGAGGGCTCTCCAGAGCTTTGATGTAAACTGAACCCCCCGGTCGGACACAATGTGTAGAGGTAAGCCATGCAAGCGAAAGATGTGTAGAATGAAGAGACTCGCCAGACGAGGAGCAGAAGGTAGGCCGGTCAGCGGGATAAAATGTGCCATCTTAGAGAACCGGTCCACCACCAGCCAGACAGTGTTGCATCCTGCTAAGGGGGAAGGTCTGTGACAAAGTCCATCGCAATGTGCTGCCAGGGGGCATTGGGTACAGGCAAAGGTTGAAGCAGGCCTGCAGGCTTGGAGTGAGTAACTTTGTTAGAGGCACCGTGCAAGAAGAGACAAAGTCCTGAACATCTTTAGGTAGCGTGGGCCACCAGAAGTGACGAGCAATCAGGTCTTGGGTTTTACGGACACCAGTGTGCCCAGCCAGTTTAGAACTGTGTCCCCAGCGGAGAATTATTCTCCTGTCTGCCAACTGAACAAAAGTCCTCCCAGGAGGGATGTCTCTAACCTGCAGAGGATTAGCAGTGACAATGCAGGACGGGTCTATGATAGTCTGAAGGGACTCCACCGGGTCTTCCGTCTCAAACGATCTGGACAGGGCATCGGCCCTCACATTCTTGTCCGCGGGACGGTGGTAGAGCACAAACTGGAAACGGGTGAAGAACAGCGACCACCTGGCTTGACGGGGATTCAGTCTTTGTGCAGACTGAAGGTCGGTAAGGTTCTTGTGGTCGGTGAAGATCAGGATGGGGTGAGCAGCGCCCCCTAGAAGATGTCTCCACTCCTCCATAGCCAATTTGATGGCCAGCAGCTCCCGATCTCCAATAAAGTAATTGCGTTCAGCAGAAGAAAAAGTCTTGAGTAGTAGCCACATACTACTGCCTTTCCTTTAGAGCTCCTCTGGAACAGAAGTGCACCTGCACCAACAGAGGAAGCGTCCACTTCCAGAGAGAACTGCCGAGATACGTCAGGATGATGGAGGATCGAAGCTGAAGTGAAGGCTTTCTTGAGGCTAATAAATGCGGACTCTGCCTCTGGAGTCCACAGCTTGGCGTACACACCCTTCTTGGTAAGGGTAGAGATGGGAGCCGCCAGAGAAGAGAAGTTAGGAATAAACTGCCAGTAGAAATTGGCGAATCTCAGGAACCGCTGTATGACCCTTACGCCTTGAGGACGTGGCCACTCCAGGACAGCTTTCACTTTCTCAGGATTCATCTTGAGACCTTGATCCGAGATGATGTAGCCCAGGAAGGCCAGAGAACTCCTCTCAAAGACTCACTTCTCTAGCTTGGTGTATAAATGATTCTCTCTTAATCGTAGTAGAACTTGACAGACATGCCTCCGATGAGTCGTCGGATCTGGGGAGAAAATCAAAATATCATCTAGATAAACAACAACACAGACATAGAGGAGATCTCGGAAGATATCATTAACAAACTCCTGAAACACTGCAGGAGCGTTACACAGTCCGAAGGGCATGACTAAGTATTCGTAGTGCCCGTCCCGGGTGTTAAATGGCGTCTTCCATTCATCACCCCGGCGAATCCGGACTAGATTATAAGCCCCCCGCAGGTCTAGGTTAGAAAATTTTTGTCTCCTCGTATGAGATCAAACAGCTCAGATATAAGTGGCAATGGGTATTTGCGCTTGACCGTGATCTGGATGAGACCACGGTAGTCGATGCAGGGTCGAAGGGATCCGTCCTTCTTTTTAACGAAGAAGAATCCAGCCCCGGCCGGGGAGGAAGACTTTCGTATGAAACCCCTCTCCAGATTCTCCTTGATATAGGCCGACATGAATAGAGACTCAGGCAAGGAGAGAGGATATACTCGACCACGGGGAAGAGAGGCATTAGGAACCAGTTCAATGGGGCAGTCATAAGTCCGATGAGGAGGCAGTGTCTCAGCCTCCCTTTTGCTGAAAACATCTGCATACTGAGAAAACTGGGGAGGCAGTCCCGCCAATGACTGAGGCAGAGGAGGCTTGAAAGGATGGATCTGCAACAGACAACGACCATGGCACTTGGAGCCCCATTGGAGAACCTCTCCAGAATTCCAGTCCAGGACTGGGGCATGTAGTCGAAGCCAAGGCAGGCCCACTAGAACAGGATTGATGGCCTTGGGCAAAACAAGGAAAGAAATTAGTTCAAAATGAAGGACTCCAACCTGGAGCTTCAATGGCTTTTGTTTTAGAAACGATGGGATCAGGCAGAGGCAGTCCATTAACTGAGGCAACAGCCAAAGACGTCTCTAGGGGGACAGTGGGCAACTGAAGATGATCCACAAGCTCTTTCTGGATAAAGTTTGCAGAAGAACCAGAGTCAAGATAGGCAGAAACTTGATGCATCCTCTCGCCGGATACTAAGGTCACAGGAATAGTCAGCTTGGAGCTGAATGCTTTATTAGGTACCATTCCATCTAGGGTTGTCTCTCCAATCAGTCCTAGGCAATGGGGTCTCTCTGGCCTCTGGGGACACAGGCGCACAATATGGCCTCCGAGGCCGCAATACAGACAAAGTCCAGAAGTGCGTCTGCGTTGTTTCTCCTGGGTAGACAATTTGACATAGTTACTCTGCATCGGATCCTCTGGTGGGACAACTGAGGAGGACTGCTGGAAAGTAGAATCCAGCCTAGGAAGTTCTTTCTCCCGGAGAACCTCTTTGGAATGCTCCCGGAACCTCATGTCGACCTGGGAGGCGTGTTGGGTAAGATCGTCCAAGGTAGATGGCAGATCGCGAGCAGCCAGCTCGTCCTTGATCCCTGAAGACAGTCCCTGCCAGAATGTGGCCACCAAAGCCTCATTGTTCCAGGTCAATTCAGCAACCAGGATACGGAACTGAATGGCATACTCGCCTACGGAGAGGTCTCCCTGATATAGGGTCAGCAAGGATGCAGCAGCCGAAGAAACTCTCCCAGGTTCCTCAAAGATAGAACGGAAGGTCTGTAAGAAGCACTGCAAGTCACGGGTCTTTGGTCCCAGATGTTCCCACAGAGGCTTAGCCCATGCCAGGGCTTTGCCAGTAGGGAGAGAGATGATGAAGGCGATCCTGACATCATCCGAAGAGAAGGACCTGGAATGTAGTCAGAAGTGGATCAGGCACTGATTCAAAAATCCCCTGCAGATCCTCGGGTTCCGTCATAGCGTGGAGGTAGCGGCAAGAAACACAGGGGATTGGTAACGGTACAGATAGTATAACAAGAGGAACAGCAGGAATGGGTGCAGTGACGACTGTGGTTGGAGCAAGCAGCCGATGGGCAATGGCGTTCACCGACAGGAGGAGTTGGTCTATTCGTGACTGGAGATCCTCCATCTCGGCCAGCATGGCTTGTGTCGTCAAAGTCTCAGGTTAACCAGTGGGGTCCATGGCCTGAGCGTACGGTCACGAAGCGGGTTAGTGGACCCACTAGGCCGTACCACCGTAACGGGGAGACAGCTGGCCAAACAGGAAACCCCATTAATACAATGTCCCGCACAAGGGGATTTGGTTAGTCCAGACATTGGACGCAGCTCTGGCACTGATGGAGATGGGTGCAGCAGATAACGCCAAACGTGGCGGATGACACAGGTACCGCAGGTTGCGCCAGACGTGGTGGATTCCTCCGGACGTGGCAGATGACACAGGGCGTGGCGGATTCCTCTTCAGAGATTGTCGACATGGCGGGAGAAGTTGCGTTCTCAGATGTGGGGGCAGGGGCGGAGTCAGGGGGTCTTCAGGAGTGAAAAATGGTGTAAGATAATGAAAGAGTTCACCTCAAAAGTTAGCTGTTGGTAGCTGTTCTGCCCAGGAGTTGCGGAGCTACTTCAACATGCGGCCATCTTGGTCAGCTGCTCGCGAGCGACCCCCTTTTATTTTTCTAGGACGTTACAAGGCTTATAAGTTTAGCAGCAATTTCTCACATTTTCAAGAAAATTTCAAAAGGCTTTTTTTTTAGGGAACAGTTCAGATCTGAAGTAGCTTTGAGGGCCTTTTATATTAGGAACCCCCACAAATCACCCCATTTTAAAAACTGCACCTCTTAAAGTATTCAAAACAGCATTTAGAAAGTTTCTTAACCCTTTATGCGTTTCACAGGAATTAAAGCAAAGCTGAAGGGAAATTTGCAAATTTAATTTTGTTTGCAGAAATGCCATTTTAATCAATTTTTCCTGTAATACTGAAGGTTTTTTACCAGAGAAACACAACTGAATATTTATTGCCTTGATTCTGCAGTTTTTAGAAATATCCCACATGTGGCCGTAGTGTGCTACGGGCCTGAAAAAAAGGCCCCAGAAGCAAAGGATCACCTAGTGGATTTTTCGGCCTTCCTTTTCTTAAATTATATTTCAGGCACCATGTCAGGTTAGAAGAGGTCTTGTGGTGCAAAAACAAAGGAAACCACACAAAAGTGAATCCATTTGGGAAACTACACCCATAAAGGAATTCATTTAGGGGTTTAGTGAGCATTTTTACCCCACAGGTATTTCATAGATTTCATTAGAATTGGGCAGTGAAAATGAAAAATTACATTATTTTCCAATAAGATGTAGCTTTACCTCCGAATTTGTAATTTTTTTCAACAAATAAATGAGGAAAAGCAACCCAACATTTGTAAAGCAACTTCTCCAGAGTACGTAAATACCCAACATGTGGTCATAAACGGCTGTTTAGGCAAGCGGCAGGACTCGGAAGGGAAGGCACGCCATTTGGCTATTGGAGTACAGATTTTGCTGGATTGATTTCTCAGCACCATGTCGCATTTGTAAAGCTCCTAAGATACCAGTACAGTGGAAACCCCCCAAAGTGACTCCATTTGGACTACACCCCTAGAAGAATTAAACTAGGGGTGTAGTGAGCATTTTGACCCCCCAGCTGTTTCATAGATTTCTTTAGAATTGGGCAGTAAAAATGAAAAATTTACATTTTTTTTCCACCAAGACGTAGCTTTAGGTCAAAATGTTTCATTTTTTCATCAGATAAAGGAGAAAAAGCACCATAAGATTTGTAAAGCAACTTCTCCAGAGTACGGAAATACCCCATATGTGGTAATAAACCAATGTATGAATACACATCAGGGCTCAGAAGGGAAGGAGCGCCATTTAGTATTTGGAGTGGAGATTTTACAAGATTCGTTTTTTGACACCATGTTGCATTGAGCTATAGTACCAGTACAGTGGAAGCCCCAAAAAATTACCCCATTTTGGAAACTAGATTGCTCAAAGAATTTATCTAGGTGTGTAGTGAGCATTTTGACCGCACAAGTGTTTTGCAAAAATGAGTAAACAATAGATGTTGCAAATTGAAAATTGCCATTTTCCACAGATATGCCATTTCAGTACCCAATGTGTTGTGCCCAGCTTGTACCACCGTAGACACACATCCCATAAATTGTTAAGTGGGTTCTCCAGAATACAGTAATACCGCATATGTGGTCATAAATTGCCATTTGGGCACACTGCCAGGCTCAGTTGGACCACGATTTGGCTTTTGAAGCACAGATTTTGCTTGGTGTTTTACTGGTATTTCAGCTTATAATGTGGGGGCATATGTAAGCTGCGCGGAGTACATCAGGGTATATGTAAATTGTGCGTAGTACATCAGGGTATATGTAAGCTGGGCAGAGAACATCAGGGTATATGTAAGCTGGGCGGAGTGCATCAGGGTATATGTAAGCTGGGCGCAGTACCTCAGGGCATATGTAAACTGGGCGTAGTGCATCAGGGCATAATAGGATGATGTAATAATGGGGTGAATGAATAATCCATGGATTGGTGTGGTACGCTTTGAACCAATCCTTTATGCACAGGCCGGGTTTATTTGGTATTATACAAAATATCTGCTCTCCAGTATTGCCTAATCTTTGACTTCTTCACTAGCCCTATAAGCAGCACAAGGCCCTAAAATTTCCTCATCTCTGCTGCATCTACAGAATCCACCTGTGGGGTCCAGCAAATGACAATGTGGGGTATTTAGTGAAATTCTACTGTATCTAAAAAATTAGCATCATTTTGCATCATTGCGTTTTGAGAGTCATAACGGGTTATTTTTCCATTGACGGAGCTGTGTGAATGGCTTGTTTTTTTGTGGAATGAGCTGTAATTGTTATTGGTTCCATTTTGGGGTACATGTGATTTTTTTTTTCTCACTATTTATTCAAATTTTTGGGAGATGAGGAAACCAAAAAACAGCAGTGCTAGCACGCTTTTTTTTTTAAATATTTTTTTCACCACATTTTGAGAGCCAGAACGTAATTTTTTGGTTGATTGCAAGGTATGAGGGCTCATTTTTTGCAGGATGAGCTGTAGATTTTATTGGTACCATAATTTGGTACATACAACTTTTTGATCACTTTTTATTACATGTTTTTGAGAGCTAAGGTGACCAGTTTGAGTTTTAATTGCTTTGTTTCTTACGGCATTCACCGTGCAAGTTAATAGTGGTATATTGTAATAGTTCGTACTTTTACCAACGTAGCAATACCAATTTTGTTTATGTTTTATATTACTTTAGAAGAAAAATGGGACAAGAGGGGTCTTTTGAACTTGTAATATTTTTTTTCTCACTACTACTAACAAACTTATTTTATTTATTTTTTACACACTTTATCATTGCATCGCTGGTACAATACACTCCAATACTATTGTATTGCAGTATATTGTCATTTTTACAAGCTTCCGTAAAAGCGCGATCGTTGTTCCTGTCCATTAGTTCTGGGTGTCAGCTGAAATACACAGCTGACACCCGCAACGTATGGAGTGGGCTCAGTACGTGAACCGGCTCCATTCATCAACCATAGTGCGCGAAGGGCTTAATGCGCAGCGGGTGGTGCAAAGTGAAAATTTCAATTTTCCACTGACATACCATTTTAGTGCACAATATGTTTGTAATGTTGGGGGTGGGGAAACAGACAAGTGAGCCCTAATCTACCCGCCACTCAGTCCCTGCCTACTTGCAACGACCCGCCCTAGGCGACGGGGTACAACTGGGCGACGGTCTCTATGCTGAATAAGTGCACGACAGAAAAACAGACAAGGGTACACAAAGCTAAGGGAAATGGGGCAGTTGCCCACGGCAACACCGTGAGCAACAAGAGAGGTGAACGAACCGAGTCAAACCAGGAGTGTACGAGGTACCAAACGCAGAGCAGGAGAGTAGTCAGTAAGCCAGGGTCAGTATGAAGCAGGGTCAAATAGTTAGAAGCTGCAGCAGGGCCAGGAAACCACACGAGAAGAATCACAAGCAAAGGAGGAACAGGAAAGGCAGGTATAAATAGACAGAGGGCGTGAGCTAGCTCCGTCTGGCCAGGCTGTGATAGGTTTTCCCACTCCTAAGCCTGCCACCCTGAGTGGTGGAAGATGGTGTCAGTCTCACAGACATAGAAGCAGGTGCCGACTGATTATCTATGGGCGTTAACCCCGAAGCTGTGCCTGGCAGATTCTTTACAATGTTGTGCGGAGTTTGTGCCACTGAAGACAAATACCTCATAAAATATTAAGTGGGTTCTCCCGGGTATGGTGATGCCATATATGTGGACGTGAACTGCTGTTTGGGCACGCTCTATGGTTCAGAAGTGAGGGAGCGTCATTTGGCTTTTGGAGCGCAGATTTAGCTTCGTAGTTGTTCTGTTTGGCGTTTTGCTGGTATTTCAGTTTATAATGTGGGAGCATATGTAGGCTGTGCGGGGCACATCAGGGCATAATAAGAGGGTATAATAATGTGGTAAATAAATAATAATCTGCAGATATGTGGCCGGTGTCGCACTGATAAACGGTGCCGAATCTTATCCGCTTTTGGAACGCTCTGCACATTTTGCATCGCCATATTCTGAGAGCCAGAACTTTTTTATTTTCTCTCCAATAGAGCTGTTTGTGGGCCTATTTTTTGTTGGACAATCTGTACTTTTCATTGGCACCATTTTGGGGTACATGCGATTTATTTATTTATTTATTTGATCGCTTTATCTCATTTTTTGGCAAGCAAGGTGACCAAAAACCATTAATTCTGGCAATGTTTTTTACGTTAGTTTTTTTTACATTGTTCACCGTGCACTATAAATGTAATTTTACAATTCCCACGAAACAATATGTATATAGTTTTTTTTTATGTTTTGCAGCTTTTGCACAATAAAATCACTTTTTTTCTCAATTATTTTTTGTGTTGCCATATTCTGAGAGCCATAACTTTTTTTTATTTTTTAGTCAAAAAAGCTGTGTAAGGGCTTGTTTTTTAGGGACGGGTTGTAGTTTTTATAGGTACTATTTTGGGGTACATTGTGATCACTTTGATCACATTTCATTCTATATTTAGGGAGGGGTTGTGACCAAAAAAATTGCGATTCTGGCATTGTTTTTTTATAAATTTTTTCTGCGGTGTCCACCGTGCGCGAAATATAACTTTATCGTTTGAGTCGTTATGAACGCGGTGATACCAAATATGTGTGGATTTTTACCAGTTACATTTTTTTCCTGTAATAAAAGACAAGACAAGACAAGCTCTTGTTTTTTTAACTTATAAGGGTATGTTCATACTGCCTATTTTCAGGCATTTTTCGGGCCGTAAACGCTCCGAAAAATGGCTAAATATACAGGGGCTGAACACCTCCAAACATCTGCCCATTGATTTCAATGGGAAAAACGGCGTTTCGTATTTACGGGGCGTTTTTTTACGCGGCCGTTTGTAAAAAAAACGCGCATAAGAGAACGCCCCGTAAAAAAGTACATGTCACTTCTTGAGCCGTTTTTGGAGCAGTTTTTCATTGTCTCAATAAAAAACAGCTCCATAAATGGCCGTAAGAAAAGGCATCAAAAAACGCTTGATGCATAAAAAACTTTTATAAAACACTTTTGTTCATCTTTTTTCCTTTTTTTTTTGTCCCACTAGGGAACTTGAAGACTTGCATCACTGATCGCTGCTAGAATAGATTACACTACCTATGTAGTGTAATGTATTCTAACTGTCAGTGTGATGGTCCTTATAAGCTTTCATAAATGGCAGCCCGAAGGCCCTTGTCTGGCCTCCGGTTGTCATGACAACCATCTGCAACCCGATCCGGTTGCAATGACAACCATCGGATACCGATCTGCTCCAAACCCCCCTAAATGCGGCGACCAATCGCTGCATTTAAGGCGTTAATTGTTGAAATCAGCAGCGATGGTTCCCGGTCATCGACAGTGCGCACCGGGAACTACTTAGTGACTTCCTGTCACCCTGACAGGAAGACTATGAGGACCAGCCAGAGGCTGGTCAACATAGGCTTCCGTACATGGCAGACCCAGAGGCTATTGTTTGGCCTCCGGTTGCCATGCCAACCATCGGCAGCCCCCGCAATCGCATTGTGGGGGTTGCTGATGTGCTACAAACCCAATAAATGCGGCAATCGCAGTGGATTGTCGCATTTAATGGGTTAATTGCCAAAATCAGCGGCAATGGACCGCTGTTCGGCAAGAGTGGAGTGTCCGCTGTCGGGGAACCAGGCAGCGCAATAACTATACGTCCTGGCGCGGGAAGTAACCCCTTGGCCAGGACATACCGTTGTGTCACACCGCGGCAAGAGGTTAATAACCACCCTCTGTTTTATATCACTGAGCCAGTTGTTGACCCAATTAGACATATTTTCCCACATTCCCAGCATTTTCATTTTATATATCAACCTTTTATGCGGCACAGTATGGCTGCATTCACACGAGCACATTACGTCCGTAATTGACGGACGTATTTCGGCCGCAAGTCCCGGACCGAACACACTGTAGGGAGCCGGGCTCCTAGCATCATACTTATCTACGATGCTAGGAGTCCCTGCCTCGCTGCAGGACAACTGTCCCGTACTGTAATCAAGTTTTCGTACTTTACATAAGTATGATGCTAGGAGCCCGGCTCCCTGCAGTGTGTTCGGTCCGGGACTTGCAGCCGAAATACGTCCGTCCATTACGGACGTAATATGCTCATGTGAATCCAGCCTATCAAACACCTTTGAAAAGTCTAGATGCACCACATCTACAGCCGGGTCCAGTCTATAAATTACCTCCTCATAATAGCTAATCAGATTGGTTTGACAGGACAGATCCCTCATGAACCCATGCGTTAACAGTTTATTTGCATTCAGTTACTCGAGAAAATAATTTCTTAGAAAACCCTCAAATATTTTACCCGGATGGCTACACTGCCAAGTTTTACAAGGTGTTGGCGGACCGGTTGCTACCGCTGTTGTTGTTAGCTTTTAACTCTATTTCCCCGGAGGTCCTGTTTCCTTCTAGCTCCACCTTGGCTCATGTCGTGGTTATCCCTAAGCCGGGTAAGGACCCTCAACTATGTTCCAGTTATCGTCCCATCTCCTTGCTCAATGTAGACCTAAAAATTTACGCTAAAATGCTCGCCAATAGATTGAATAAATACCTGCCTGACCTAATCCACCCGGACCAGGTGGGGTTTGTGCCTGGTCGGGAGGCCCGTGACAACACCCTTAAAACTTTCGATATCATTCACCACGCCCAGACTAACCGAATCCTGCTCATGATCCTGTCCCTAGATGCTGAAAAGGCGTTTGACAGAATATCGTGGCCTGCCCTTTACCAAACCCTTCGGCATGTGGGAATAGGACCCTCTCTTTTGGGAAAAATTATGGCATTGTATCGCACGCCTTCGGCCCAAATTAAAATAAATGGCTCCCTCTCGGCACCTTTCCCTATTTACAATGGCACACGACAGGGCTGTCCCCTATCCCCCCTGTTGTATGTCCTGGTTATGGAACACCTCATGGCCTCCATTCGGAGCAACACGGATATTAAGGGTATTAATATTGGAGGGAAGGAATACAAGTGCTCAGCATTTGCTGATGACCTATTGGTCTATCTAACAGACCCTCATGTCTCTCTTCCTTCATTGATGTCCGAGTTGTCTCGTTTTGGAACATGGTCTAATTTCAAAATCAATTTCTCCAAGTCTGAGGCGTTAAATGTTTCTCTCCCAGGCCCGTTAGTATCGCTTCTCCAAAGTAATTTCCCCTTTTCATGGCCCTCCAGAGGTATTACATATTTGGGTGCCCGTATAAGTGGGGATCTTACACAATTGTTTACAAATAATTTTATCCCCCTACTGGCCAAGTTTCGCACTGATCTTAATTCCTGGCATAAGACTGAGTTTTCCTGGTTTGGTCGTATCAATATTATTAAGATGTCTCTCCTCCCCCGCTTACTTTATCTCCTGCAGACGATCCCCATCTCTATCCCATCCTCTTATTGGTTGCGGCTTCAGCGATGCTTCGGCTCCTTCATTTGGCCAACTGGTCGTCCACGTTTGAGCCGGGCTCTGCTGACTCGTTCCAGGGGTGCAGGTGGGGTTGGTCTGCCGGACTGTCGGCTCTACTATCTGGCGGCAACTCACGCACGGGTTTTCGATTTTTTTCATAACCGTGAATCAAAATTGTGGGTCCGTTTGGCTCAACAACTATGTCCCAGTACCCTATCATCCCAGCCGTGGATCCTGCCCGGGAATAGACCGACTCAAGCCTCCTTTGTTGTTTATCATACCCTCATGGCGTTGAGGTCCTTAGGGCCCGGAAGTACGCTTATAGACCCTCTGGGCCCTTTAACTCCTATCACAGATAATCCAGACTTTCCTGCTGGTAAAGCTGGTCGCTCCTTCCTAGGCAGGTCGTCCACCGACCCCATGTATTTTGCTCAGGTCATCTCCGCTTCCTCTCTTCTCCCTCTAACCTCCATCTATCCCGATGCCGTGCCCCTCACTCGCCATATATATGAATATGCCCAGTTAAAACATTTTTATGGAACAGTTAACCGACGCGCACATCTTCACAGGGTGTTGACGGACTTTGAGCGCCTATGTGTCTCCTCCCAGCCCCCTACCCATACCATATCCACAATATATAAATTGCTCCTTTCACAGCGTTCTCAACAACTCCCCTCCTTCTGTGGGGCCTGGGAGAGAGAATTACATACTACATTTACTGACGCACAATGGAAGAGGTGTTTCTCCCTCTCACAAAAAGCCTCTATAGCCATTAGGGCCCAGGAAACTAGCTACAAAATTGTATCTAGATGGTATAGGGTCCCGGCTGCGCTTCACAAATGGTATCCGTCTGTGCCTGACAAATGTTGGCGCTGTGGTGCTGCGGGAGGATCCATGTCACATGTCTGGTGGAGTTGTCCCTTGTTGAGGAGTTTTTGGGATGCGGTACTTAAATTGATAGTGGAGGTTACTGGAGTATGTGTCCCCAACTCTCTGGAAGCAGCTCTTTTATTCATGTTCCCGATGCCAATACACGTTTATAAAAGCTCCCTAACTAGACATCTTCTTCAGGCGGCAAAATCAGTGATCCCGCGCAGGTGGAAAACGGCCATACCCCCAACATTAGATGAGTGGTTTCGGGAAGTTGCCTTGATACAGCGAATGGAACACTTGGTGGCTCACTCCCCGGCGGCTGTGGTAAAATACACGTCTACATGGTCTCCCTGGATAGTCTTTCTTTCTTCTCCTTCCTATCTCACGGCTGTCACCTGAGTTGGCTTATACCCCTGTGAAATGTACTATGGCTTTTGCTCGCTGCTGATTTTCATTCATAAAACGCCGGAACTGGAGTCCAGGATCCCCTTGTCCTCTCCCCTCCCTCCCTCCTATCCCTCCCTCTCTTGGGGCCTTTCTCTATACTTTCTCTTCCCCTGTCTAGGGTAATGTGCCTCTTCTTCTCTGTTTGAATTAAGTGGTCTAGTTGTACCTCCTGTTATGCCTCTAGGATTACTCATGCTACTGTTGTACACCGACCATTCTTTTGCATGTTGAGATGTGATGCACATTAGTGATTTTCCCTTTGGTGTTCTGTTTGTTTTTGCTTTGGTCCACTGACCTTGTTTGTTTTTTATTTAAGGTGTGGAGGTCTCCCCTCCACTATGTTTTGTAACTTTTGTGTTCTGAAACTCAATAAAAATTTTGAATAAGAAAAAAAAAAAAATATTTTACCCGCAATGGAGGTTAAATTTACAGGTCCATAGTAGCGCTGGGCGATTTTGCCAAAAAAATAAAAAATAAATTCAACCCTATGGGCGATTTTCGATTTGAAACTTTTCCTATTACTGCTAAATAAACTGAAAAAAAAATACCATAAGATCATTTAATAATTTATTTTCTTTCTATAAATAACTTTTTAACATATTTTAGTATAATAATTGTATGTAACTTCACAACTTTTAACCTCTGCAAATACTTTATCAGAAATACTATAGGAAAAATGTATATCTAATTGATTATAATTTCTTTGTTCCCCAGCAGGGAACAGGTTAACAGAATCTATAATCAATGATGCGTTGTGTGCATTAACACCCCTCTCTGCCCGTCACTACCTCAGCCGGTCTCCAACATTGCAGACGAGAGCAGTGTAAATTGCAGCAGTACCAGGCAGATAGTGCCGCAATGTCCCCATAGAAAGTGCCGCAATGTCCCCGTAGATAGTGACACAGCCAGCCCCCATATAGTAACACAACCGGTCCCCATATAGTGACACAGCCGGCTCCCATATAGTGACACATACACTTGCGGATAGCACACTCTTGCAGATAGCAACCCACACCCACTCCTTGTAGATCGCAACACCACCCCCCTCCCTTGTAGATCGCACCCCCACATGTACATCGCACTCCCACCCCCCTTGTAGATCGCACTCCCACCCGCCCCCACTTGTAGATCGTACTCCCCCCCCTTGTAGATCGCAGCACTCCAACCCATCCTTCTTGTAGATAGCGGCCACTGTAGCTGCCACTGTAGCTGCCACTAGTGGCTGAATCCCCGGCCAGAGGTTGCCGACAGTTTAACCAGTGATACAGCTCCTAGTGGGAGCTACAGTGGCACGATCTACAAGGAGGGGTGGTGCTGCAATGTACAAGTGGGGGTGGGGGTGTGATCAGAGAGGGGTGGGTGGTGCGATCTAAGAGGGGGTGGTGGTGCGATCTGCAAATAGGGGTAGTATCTACAGGGTGGTGTGGCTATATACTCGGAGTTTCTGCTTCCCCGAGGAACTGCTGTTCCGTTCTGTATCATTTTGTTCATTACAGAACAGCACTTCCGTAGGGAAGCAGGAACAGAACGGGGCGCAGCTTGTCAGACTGGGCAGACCAGGCATTGACGAAGTGGGGGGCAGGGCTTCCTCCTGCAGCACAGCCACTAAAAAAAAAAGAAGCTATTTCATGATTCTGTTAAAAAACAAAATCGTCAGAGGCCTTGAGAGTGAATTAATCAAATTCATTTGATTAATTGCCCAGCCCTAGTCTATAGTTTACGGGCTTACTTTTTTACCCCTTTTTGAATATTGGCTCCACATTTGCTATTAGCCAGTCCTGTGGAACAGACCCAATCATGACAGAATCCTCAAACATTAGAAATTAGGGTCGGTCTATCACGATACTTATCTCCTGCAGAACGCGGGGGTGTATACCATCCGGACTCAGTGATTTGTCTATTTTAGGTTCTGCACTTCTTGACTGCTGACTAAGACTTTTTAGCAAGATTTTTTCTTGGTAAAAACTGCATCTTATAGTCCGAAAAATACGGTATTTGAAAAATACACTACCGTTCAAAAGTTTGGGGTCACCCAGACAATTTTGTGTTTTCCATGAAAACTCACACTTATATTTATCATCTTTAGCATCTTTTCAGTTGTTCTGCGTCTCACAAATGTTCTTCTGTGTGATCCAAACACCTCAAACTTCGATTCGTCTGTCCATAACACTTTTTTCCAATCTTCCTCTGTCCAATGTCTGTGTGCTTTTGCCCATATTAATCTTATCCTTTTATTAGCCAGTCTCAGATATGGTTTTTTCTTTGCCACTCTGCCCTGAAGGCCAGCATCCCGGAGTCGCCTCTTCACTGTAGACGTTGACACTGGCGTTTTGCAGGTACTATTTAATGAAGCTGCCAGTTGAGGACCTGTGAGGCGTCTATTTCTCAAACTAGAGACTCTAATGTACTTGTCTTGTTGCTCAGTTGTGCAGCGGGGCCTCCCACTTCTCTTTCTACTCTGGTTAGAGCCTGTTTGTGCTGTCCTCTGAAGGGAGTAGTACACAACGTTGTAGGAAATCTTCAGTTTCTTGGCAATTTCTCGCATGGAATAGTTTTCATTTCTAAGAACAAGAATAGACTGTCGAGTTTCACATGAAAGCTCTCTTTTTCTAGCCATTTTGAGAGTTTAACCGAACCCAAAAATGTAATGCTCCAGATTCTCAACTAGCTCAAAGGAAGGTCAGTTTTATAGCTCCTGTAAACAGCAAAACTGTTTACAGCGGTGCTAACATAATTGCACAAGGGTTTTCAAGTGTTTTCTAATCATCCATTAGCCTTCTAACACAGTTAGCAAACACAATGTACCATTAGAACACTGGAGTGATGGTTGCTGGAAATGGGCCTCTATACACCTATGTGTAGATATTGCATTAAAAACCAGACGTTTGAAGCTAGAATAGTCATTTAGCACATTAACAATGTATAGAGTGTATTTCTGATTAATTTAACGTTATCTTTATTGGAAAAAACTGTGCTTTTCTTTCAAAAATAAGGAAATTTCTAAGTAACCCTAAACTTTTGAACGGTAGTGTATATTTTTGGGTTATTTCTACTTTCTTTGGCAAAGAATCTCTTTCTATTTCAATCTTTGCTGCCTTTATTTTAATTTTTACACAACTTATTTTTTTCTTTATAATTATTTAATGCCCCGTCACTATCGTGTTGCTTTAGCAGTTTGAATGCTTTATTTTTATCATTTATTGCCCCATTACTGTTTTATTTAACCACATCCGTTTCATCCTGTTTCTTGCTTGTTAATTCCCATAAGGTATATATTTTTCACAGGACCTATTTAAGAGGCTTTTAAAAATCTCCCATCCAGTTTATGTATTTTTATTTTTGAGGACATTGACCCAGTTTATGCCCTTAAGGTCATCGCTTAGACATCAAAATTGGCCTTCCTGAAGTTTGATGTTTTTGTAGATACTCTACAAAACATCTTATTAAATGATATATGAAAACGTATTATGTTGTGGTCACTATTACCTAGATGACCTCCAACCTGTACTTTTGATATCCCCTTATTTCCAACCATAGGGACTCAACATGATCATTTCTCTCATATATATCATCACGCAGGATGGGTTTTAGGCCGGATTTTACATAAAAGCAAACCCTTCCCCCTTTCTTATTGGTACGATCATTCCTAAACAGACTGTAACCCTGCATATTACCAGCCCAATCATAGCTATCATCCAGCCGTGTCTTACTTATCCCCACTAAGTCACAATTCTCCTCCAGCACTATCAACTCTAATCTGTACCACTTTTCTACTTATTCCTATTAACTGTTCTAAACCATTCCTCTATTCCACCCCATGTTCATTTCTTAGATTCACCTCACTAGCTAAGCTGTCCTCCCTTTCTATACAGTAATTGCCCCCCCATTCCATAGTTTAAACACTTTAGCCATCTTTTCCCCCAACACATCCCTACTGTAGTCTGTAGGCAACAGAGAAGTCGGCCCAGTTTTCCAAGAACCCAAACCCCTTCTTCCTATACCAATTCTTTAGCCACTTATTCACCTCCCTAATCTCCCTCTGTCTCTCTGGTGTGGCACGTGGTACAGGCAGTATTTCTGAAAATAGGTCCTTGCCCTGAGCTTGTTACCCAAGTCCTTGAAATCTTGTTTTGGGACCTTCCACCTACCTTTAACTTTGCCAATGTGCACCATGACCGCTGGGTCTTCACCAGCCCCTCTCAATAATCCGTCAACCCGATCCATGATATGCCGAACCCGAGCACCCGGAAGACAGCTAACTTTTTGGTATTCTCGGTCTTTGTGTCAGATCCACTCCTAGAGGGAGCCATATAGGCGCTACCTACAGGGAGGGAGGCTGTGTGGCACTACCAGAGAGGTAGGCTGTGTGGCACCACCAGGGAGGGTGGATTCCGCTCCCAGACAGGGGCTCCCTCTAGGAGCTCTGGCTGGGATTCCACTCCTGGAGGATCTATGACGGCAGTGCTGACGCTGGCTCTGCGTGTGCATATATATATATATATATAAGTAAAGCGTGACCTTCTAATCAATATTGTAGCCAAGCAATCAGGCAGAAACTGACAGATTTAAATTCACAGTTGTCCAGAGTTTATTGTGCAGTCACAAAGAGCAACTTAAACAGGCTTGTTTTAGCAGGAAATTTAGAAAATAAAGTGTCTTTACTGTCAGGTTAACAGTACAAACTCAAATTCAGTGCTTCTCACCAAGCTTTGTAGGTTTAGTCCAAATGTGTTCTCTCTTTGCACCCTGGTAAGTTCAGGCTTTGCACTCACAGTCTGGTCTTTTCTGCAAAACCACACATTCCACACTGCTCTCTGGCAGTCTTCTTTATTAGTCTCTCTGGACTCCAGGTTCAGGTAGATAACAGCAGAACTGGAGTATGGAGTGACCTTCTTACATAAGATATTCACTAAATTTTGACATGTCATGAACCGGCTGAATCTCTCGGGTGAATACCGTGCTGCTTTGCTTCTGATTGTCTGTCTTTCCTCTGAACGGTGTATAATTTCAATAGAAAGTCAGAAAGACTCCCGCCTGAGCGATTCTGCTGCTTCGTTTTGGCAATCAGTTGGAGCCTCAGTGTTCGGACCTGCACCGATCTAAACCTCTGGCATGTCAATGTTTTTTTTAAAAGTTACCCTTTAACTGTGTTAAACTTTTTTTATTTAGAGGACTTAAATCAGCGATCGTAGGATCACTTGCACGATATACTATGCAGAACACTGCGACTCCGGCAGGGCATAAGTGAATAAAATGACTAGTCAAGTTTCGCGGGGGGGGGGGGTGGGGTTATAAAACGTCAGAGGTGGTAGCCCCCTTGTTTCTAAATGGCATAGTTGGCGCAGTCACCAGTGACGGATTGAATAGACTATAGGTCACCCTAGGCTGTTCCCCAGACTTGGTCCCCCCTTCACCACCTGTGTGCTACCATTGCTGTGCTAGCATTGAAAAATAGGTGTACAATTCCCCTTGTCAAAGGGCTATGTCCCTACATACTGACAGTCTACAACCATCGCTGACAGCATCACACTGTGTGGGGACACATCCTCCTGACAAGGGGAATGGTATCACCCATGTGTCTATTAGTCCTGGACTACGGAAATACTTTTTGTGGAATACAAGGATTTCCTATAATAGACAAGTCAGGAGAGGTGGACAGATTCTCTATAAATCCAGTGACTCACAGGTGACGTCTCCTTAGATTCTAGTCATTCTTTTTCTCGATTCTTCTCCATCTGGTCCAGACCTCATGACGACTTCTCCTGGCCATGAACCATTTCTGCAGAATTTGCCACGGATGTCTAAAGCTCCTCACTTTTCCAACATTTACGCACCTATAAACTAATAAAAATTCCTATGGTGCCACACACTATGCCCCTAAATATAATACCATCATACACTGCGCTTCATAATATAATAGTACCATACAATGCGCCCCAGAAAATAATAGCACCATACACTGTGCCCCTGAATATAATAGTACTGTACACTATGCCCCTGAATACAATTGTGTCAAACACTGTAAAGTAAAGCACCACACACACACAGTGCCCACTGTCGAAAGTGCCACTCACAATGCCCCCTGTAGATAGCACCACTCACAGTGCCCCCTGTAGATAGTGACCCTCAGAGGTCCCTGTCAATAATGCCACTCAGAGCCCCCTGTAGATTGTGCCCCAATAGAGCCCCCTGTACAAAGTGACACCCCCGTAGATAGCGCCACACCCCCTGTAGATAGTGTCATACTTACCTGTCCTCATTCCTGCGCCGTCCACTCCTCCAGCCATGCAGGCCTGGTCTGTTCTGAGCAGGCACCATCTAACGGAGTGACGCAAGCGGCGTGATGACGTCATCTCGCCGCCCGCATTACAAAAGAGCGCCAAATGTCGGGGAAGGGAACCGATGGTTACCCTGCCTTCCTAGCACTATCACTTGTATCCGCGTCCAAAGGTCGCAAATATAATTGAGTCCTACGTAAGGAACTTTCAACCCATGTCACATTTTTTTACGTGATTTGCAGCAGAAAATGTGAAAAAATATGTGGTTCAGTGGCAGATTAAGTAGACTATAGGCCCTGGGCTGTTACCCAAACTTGGGCCGCCCTTCTCCACCGCCCTGCCATGCTGTAACAATTGTTAACACTACCTTTTTGTGCAGGCATTAACCAATGAGTGTTTTGAGTCCCCTTGTCGAAGGGCTGTGTCCCTACATACTGACAGTCTCCAACCATCGCTGACCATATAACACTGTACAGGGACACATCCTCCTGACAAGGAGAATGGTAACACCCATTTGTCTATCAGTGCTGGACTGTACAAAGACTTTTTTGTGAAATACAAGTATTTCCTATAATAAACAAGTCTGGAGAGGTGACAGTTTCTCTAAATCCAGTGATTCACAGGTGACGACTTCTCAGATTATAGTAGTTTTTTTCCCCTTTTCACCTCCATCCGGTCCAGACTTAATCACGACTTCTCCCAGCCATGACCCATTTCTGTAGAATTTGCCACACTTTGTCTTCGGCTCCTCACTTTTCCAACATTTCCACACCTATAAATGAAGCTAAAATTGTCATGGTGCTACAAGCTGTGCCCCTAAATAAAATAGCACCATACACTGTGCCCCTGAATAAAATTGTGTCAAACACTGTAAAGTAAAGCACCCCATACTCACTGCCCCCTGTACATAGTGCCACACCCCCGTATAGATAGCCCCACACAGACCCCCTGTAGTTACATAGTTAGTACGGTTGAAAAAAGACACATGTCCATCAAGTTCAAACCATTGATGTGAAAAGGGAAGGGAAAAATTTCTACACATAGGAGCTAATATTTTTTTGTTCTAGGAAATTATCTAAGCCTTTTATAAAGCCATCTACTGTCCCTGCTGTGACCAGCTCCTTCGGTGGGTTATTTCATAGATTCACAGTTCTCACAGTAAAGAAGGCTTGTCGCCTCTGCAGGTTGAACCTTTTTTCTCCAGACAGAGGGAGTGCCCCCTTGTTTTTTGAGGGGGTTTTACATGGAACAAGATTTCACCATATTTTTTGTAGGTTCCATTAATATATTTATATGAGTTAATCATGTCCCCGCTTAGTCATCTTTTTTTCAAGGCTAAATAGGTTTAATTCTTTTAATCTTTCCTCATAACTTATATTCTCCATACCCCTTATTAGCTTTGTTGCTCTTCTTTGGATTTTTTACATCTCCAGGGCATCCTTTCTATGAACTGGAGCCCAGAACTGAACGGCATATTCTAGATAGGCCTCACTTATGCTTTGTAAAGTGGTAATATTATATCCCTGTACTGCGAGTCCAGGCCTCTTTTAGTACACAACAATATTTTGATGGCCTTTGAAGCAGCTGATTGACATTGCATGCTGTTATTTAGTTTATGATCTACAAGTACACCTAGATCCTTCTCAATGAGTGACTCCCCCAGTGTAGCTCCCCTAGAACATATGATGCATGCAGGTTGTTGGTACCAAGATGCATAACTTTACATTTATCTATATTAAACTTAATTTGCCGAGTGGCTGCCCAAACACTTAAATCCGCTTGCAATTTACTTAGATATTCCATAGAATAAACATTATTACAGAGCCTGGTATCATCTGCAAAAAAAAATTTAAAAAAAATTACACAGTAGGGGATCTGATGAATTTAATAGTCAAGCTGAAAGGGAAGCTCTGCGAGCTTTGGAAGATCTTCTAATGGAACAAACTTCGGAAGTACAAGTTACGTTTCCATCTGCTGTTGTGTCCAAATCCACCAGATTTCCCCCCTTGTTCTGATGTCCGCAGGTAGAAATTTTTACAAAAATGGTTACTGATGACTTCAAAAGGTTATCAACCAGGAATACTAATGACAATCTAACTCACGTCCAAAGAAAGGCATTGAGAGAGCTTCAAGCCTTGGATGATGTAGTCTTTAAGGCTGCGGACAAGGGAGGAAATGTTGTGGTTTGGCCAACAGTTAAATATGAGAAGGAAGTATTTAGGCAGTTACGTGACAGGGCGACATATGAGAAGCTGTCGACAAATCCAATTAATCTCTTCTCTCAGAAATTAAGGAGAATTGTAGATATGGCCTTTGATATAGGTATTATCCCCAAAAAAATACGTGACGGGTTAATTACTGACGACCCTAGAATCCTGACCTTATATCTTTTACCAAAGATTCACAAAGATCCCATTGACCCCCCGGGACGCCCGATCGTGTCCGCGATAGATGGACTATGTGATCCAGCATGTAAAATCATTGACCATTATTTGAAACCCCTGGTATATGATTTACCATCTTACGTTAAGGACACGACGGATGTTCTTGGTAGGGTCAATGGGATCCAAGTTGAATTGGACATGTACCTTGTGACTGCAGACATAGAGTCACTCTATACGAGCATTAAGCATCAGGATGGGCTGGAGGTGGTCCGCTTCTTCCTGGGGACCAGCAACCGGGATGGCCAATTATGTGATTTTATCCTTGAATTATTACAATTTATTTTAAGTCATAATCTCTTTGTATTCAAGGACTGCTGTTATTTACAAAGGCAGGGTACGGCAATGGGGGCGGCGTATGCAAACCTGTTCCTTGGACTTTGGGAGAGACAGGTTTTTCTTGGGGACGGCGCCCATGCTGCTGACCAGGTGCAGATATGGCTGCGATATATCGATGATATTTTCTTTATTTAGCAGGGATCGGAGCCTGGCCTGATGAGTTTCATGCAGCAACTTAACCAAAATCCGTTCAATATTAAGTTGACATATAAATACCATCGCCACCAAGTGGAATTTCTGGATATACGGATTTTTTTCTGACATTCAGGGTTTCCTACACACAGATGTATTTTGCAAATCCACATCGTTTAATTCTTTGCTGCATGCCTCATCAGCCCACACTCCATCCACGATTAAAGCCATCCCGGTTGGTCAGTTTCTTAGGATGAGGCGGATCTGTTCCTCTGATGCCCTATTTGAACAGCAATCTGCAGATCTGAGGAATAGATTTAGGGATAGAGGATATAGCAACAGAGTTATAAAATCTGGCTATAGGAGAGCAAAAACGACATCGCGCTACGACCTCCTTAAACCTAAACAACAACAAAGTAGTGAATCCGGAGTACGTTTTATATCCACCTATAATGGGCAGTGGAACAAGATGCAAACTATCTTGGAGAAACACTGGCCCATCCTCATATCTGAACCACAGCTAGCCCAGAACCTGTCTGATAGACCTCTGATGACAGCTAGAAGAGCCAGGAACCTAAGGGATTTTCTTGTAAAAAGTCATTATGTTCCACATCAGATATCCCCTTTTGGCTCTCGTGGACCTAGAAAGGGATGTTACCCTTGTGGTAAATGTAGAGCCTGTGCTAACATCTGTCGGGCAACTAATTGGAGCACGACATTTTGATATTCGTGAATATATCTCATGTAGTACGACACGTGATATATTATGCTACATGTGGGTGCTCAAAAATATATATAGGATTGACTTCTCGAGAGCTGAGAATTCGTACAAGAGAACACGTACGTGACATTTTGGGGGCTAGTGAGGTGGATGACCTGACACAACTAAAAACTATACCTAGACACTTCAAGCTACATCATGGCTGCAATCCTAGAACCTTTTCAGTTAGAAGTATTAACAGAATCCATTGTGGCATCAGGGGGGGGGGGGTAATGTGAAGAAGGGTTTGGCACAAAGGGAATGTAAGTGGATTGTCATGCTGGGATCCATGACACCACAGGGACTTAATGAGAATCTCAGCTTTGTCCCATTTCTATAAGTTTACCCCACAATCTCTACCGTCCATTCGTTTTTATTATTTTATATTAATTATGTGTTGTTCTGTATGTCCTTCTTATTAGGTACTATGTGTGATACATCAAGCACCCTCTGTTTGTTTCCTGGAATGGGCTGGAATACTGTGAACCCTCGTGGGACAATATATACAGGAATTGTACTGTTGCCTTTATTATGTAAAAAAAAGTGAATCTGTGATACTTGGGCAGTGTCTAATTACCCTCTTTTTGACTATGTATTTTAATGTATGGGGATTAGCACATTGTAGGTATTATATTTATCGTTGTGTATCTGTATAATATTGTACATATATAGTATAACTCTGAGTTTATTTTATCTGGAAGTAATATATGGGTATCACTTATTTATTGATTCTTTTGTATTTATTGACTTATGTAATTAATATCTTTTCTTTTTGTATACGGGGTGTTTTATTCTTATATCTCGGTCATCATGTACCCCCTAATCTTTTGTGTATTGTTTCTTTATAGTACACATTGTTACAGTGTTATTTTTTCACACTTTTATTCATTTTTTCCTGTTTGTTCTGTTTCCCCGTTTTCTCTTTTGTTTCAACCCTTTTTTTATTCTACACATCATTTGTAGTAGTCTTACACATAGTCTTGGTTGTGATATACTATGGCTTTTACACTTACACTTTCTCACTTTATGCTCATGAAGTTATTTCTTGTTGTTTTAAAAAATATATATATATATAGATATATACAAATTTTCCCGAAAATGTCTACAACTTTCGGGTTATATAATGCAACCCCAACAGATATGTTCTATATACACTTTACTATAGAGAAATAATGGCTATCCAGGCTTATTAACGAGATACATCTTAAATGCAATCGAAAGATAGAAGATAGGGAGATTAATTAGCATAGCATACCGGTCCACGTCTTTATAACCTTCATTTATGATGTCGTGCGCATGTCCGCTGAGGCGGCTGTTTGCGATGCACTCCCCCTCCGCCTCCTTGGGCGCACTGCGCATGCCTGGAACTCCCGTTACGCGTCAGGAATCCAGACACGTGCTGCCGTGCCCGGAGCCGGATGTGGGGCGTGCCTCGCTTCCGGCCGTTTCAGCGGTGATGCGCCGCTGCACATCGTAGTAATCACTCTGTCTAGGAACTATATAAGGGTAGCTGTGGGGCACACACAATTATACATCCCCCTGAGGAAGCACACGTGGCGAAACGCGCGTCGGGGTTCATGAAGCGGAGCGGACACTGTCTATGACTCCTTTTTGCTGTCTATGGGTAAGTCTGTGTTCAGGCAGATAACCTTGTTTAAAGCACTGTTACTTTTACTACACCTTCTCTTGTTCACAATTACTTACTAGACCTGTATATTACACTGATTATATTTGAGAGAATTTCTCCTTTTGAGGGACGGTGTAATAGTGATAGCTCTTTGTAATAGGTGCCTGTCTAAGTACTTACATGTTTACCCATATACTTTAGTCAGCAATAATATCTGGTGCTGACTCCGCACTTTATACTAGAGTCGTATTTTTCTTTGTATTTTAAATTGTCTGTGGTATTTGTTTAATAAAAATTTAAAATTGTATATATATATTGGCGTCAAAAGCTCTGATTGTTTCTTTGTGATATATAACAAAAAGAAATAGTGCTATTAATCCCATCCTCTATATCATTAATAAATAACCGGGGACCATTCACAGTAGGAATCATTGACCACAACTCTCTGGATACGGTCCTTGAGCCAATTCTCAATCCAATTACAAACTATACTTTCTAAACCAATAGTCCTTAATTTACCCATTAGACATCTATGAGGGACAGTGTCAATTGCACTATATCCACAGCAGCCCCTCTGTCTAAGTTTCTGCTCACCTCTTCATAAAAACAAATCAGGTGCAACTTCTCCCTGCCTCTGGGCATATAGTTATGTCCCATGTCATCCCATGTCATACTGGCTGCGAGGCTCATGATAGCGCATAAATAGAAGTTGTCGGATCCTTTGACTAAGGCGGAATTAGTTAATCAGGTTCAGTCGTGGACTACTAAGACCCTCTCGTCAGTTAAATTTGAAAGAGCATGGAAAACTTGGAGAGAATTTGCTTTAGCCCCAGATTTGACCTGAGCTCCACTTTCCCCTTCTGCTTGATTCTGTATATAGAGTCGATACTCTGATCATTGTCAGTATACTTGTATCGCTCTGGCTCCTGTTATATGAAGATGTCTCCTGTTATATACAGATGTTATATGTAGACCAGAGCTGCTCTATTGTATATTTTGATTGATGCCTATGAATCCCTGTAATGTATGTGTTATTTTTTGTTTATATGTCCTAGGGAGATCCTCATGTTGAGTTTCCTCCGTTTGTTGGTTTTGTTATTTTTTCAAAAGAATTCAATAAAAAATTTTGTAGTAAAAAGAAGCTGGGCTGGAACAATTAGAAGTGTATGACGTTGATTGGTCAGCATCATACACTTGTCTTCACAACACCCAGTTGGTAAAAAGTAAAAACACGCCCAGTTATCTATTAAGAAACTAATTCGCATAAATCTAAAATCAGAAATAACTGAACTAAGCGCTTTAAGAACTCTAGGGTGTAACCCATCTGGTCTCGGGGCCTTGTGTACATTTATTTTATTTAGCTTGGACTATATCTACATGCAGCCAATTCAGTTTATCAACTAATATATTAACAGCATTGGCAACGGCTACATCAGCTGCTCTTTCTTCTTTTGTATATACGGAGCTAAAGAACCCATTTAGCAACTCTGCCTTCTCTTGATCCCCTGTGACCAACTCCCAATTATCACTAACTAGGGGTCCTAAATGTTCAGAACTTGGCTTTTTTGCATTTATATACTTGAAGATTTTTTTTGTGATTTGTTTTACTATCCTTGGCCACCTGTCTTTCATTTTGTATTTTTCTGATTTATTACCTTTTTACAGATTTTATTAAGCTCTTTATAATTTACAAAGGCTACAGCTGTACCCTCAGATCTGTATTTTTCAAATGCCCTTTTTTTGTCATGTATTGCCCTTTTTACAGAAGGTGTAAGCCATGTGGGGTTTAATTTTAGTCGTTTATACTTGTTACTTATAGTAATAAATTTTGCACTATAATTACTCAAAGTAGATTTTAAAATCTCCCATTTATCATTTGTACCATTATTTGACATTAGTTCTTCCCAGTCAATATCCTGAATTGCAGCCCTCATCCTGGGGAAATTGGCCTTCTTAAAATTAAGTGCTTTTGCCCTCCCAGCCTGTGTTTGTGTTTTGCATTAAAGGTAAATTGTAACTATATTGTGATCACTGTTACCAAGGTTTTCACGAACATTGACATTCCCAACAAGCTCTGCATTATTAGAAATGACCAGATCCAATAAAGCTTTACCTCTAGTCGGGTCTTCCACAAACTGGCCCATAAAATTTTCCTGCAACAGGTTGAGGAAATTTCTCCCCTTTGCAGTTGAAGCTGAACCATGACCCCAATTAATAGCCCGGTAATTAAAATCTCCCATTATCACTACAGTACAAGCCTGTGCAGCACACTCTATTTGTTTATATATTTGAACTTCTATCTCTTCAGTTATATTACTGGGTCTATAGATTACACCAAAAGTAATATTTTCAGTGTTTACCTCCCTTTGTAATTCCACCCACGAGGTTTCAATCTAGTCACAATCTTCACCCTCTAATGTCTCTTTCACACTCGCCTTCATATCATTTCTCACATACAGACATACACCACCACCTCTCCTATTTGTTAGCACCACACAGACCCCCTCCCTTGTATATAGCGCCATACAGACTGCCCCCGTGTATACAGTGCCATACAGCCCCCCTTGTATATTGTTACATAGCCCCCCCCCCCAAAAAAATATATCAGATGGAGCGCTGCTTACCCTACAGGCGGATGTTTGTGCAGACTAGCGTGATGCTGTAATGTCATCACACCGGCCAGCACAGGGAGTCTTCCCAGCGCCCTATAGGCTGCAGGCCTAACATGACCTGCAGTCTATAGTATTCATCAGTATCTGCGTCCTGGGGACGCAGATAAAAGTGAATGTGGCTCTCACTGGCACCGGGGCCCCCTCTGGTGCTATCAAGGCCACCAACGCCCCATAGCAGAAGGCCCTGGGAAATTGCCCTGTTCCCCCCCCCCCCCCCTAAAGCCGACCCTAACACCGCCCTTATGAGGATCCGCCACTGATGTGGTTTTATTCTTTGAGCAATGGGCACCTCGGGAGCTTCGGGCCCCGGACAGCCGCCGTAAACCGACCTATAGGGTCGCTTCTGAACGGGTCATCTAAGGGGCTAAACGTACGGGAGAGCAAGATACATTTCATTATCTACAATTGAAAGATCTGTATAATTCTACCCAAACTAAATTGAGCTTGAAAATAGACATTAGTGCCCCTTAAATTTCATTGACCCAACCGGCTTGTGGTGATAACGGTAGACTTTCCTTCATATATAAAATTATTCTACAGGAAGCCCTGGTATTTCCTAATTTTAAATTTAAAAAAAATGGATAGAAAATATTGGACCCATGACTCATAAGCAATGGTTAAAACTTTATAAACAAATTTCCATTGTTTCTTCTAACAACAATCATCGTATAATACAGTTTGTTTGTGCACATACTGTACTATTCAGCTACTTTCCTTTGCAGGATTGGTAGATGAGATTTTGACAACTGCCCAAAATGTTTGGGCCCTACCGCCGATTGGAAACATCTTACTTGGATTGACTATATTGGTTGGACCTCTTCTATTCTTTTAGATGAAGAGATGGAACAAAGCTGAAAGATAATATAATGTATATTCTTTACTTGCAACAATAATCCTTTTCTTAATAATCTTTAATAGTCTCCTTTAATCATAATAAAATTGTAAACTTTTTTAATTCCCTTTTCTACTTGCTACCGAGGGCTGGGATGGGAATGGGGGAGGCAAGATGTGGAATTATTCTCTTTTTGTGATTTATTTATTTTCTCTGTTTGCACTTCTTGAAAAAGACAAATTTATAAAATTCCGTTAAGCAAAAGATAATGGTAGATGGGCCATTTAAGAATGGAGGTCTCTGGTCTGCTTGAATGGGTTTGGCTGCGGAGCATCCAGGGGGTTGTGTTACTGGCATCCCCTTCCCTGGTAATGGTGTCAGGGTTCCTTTCCCTGTTATTCCATGCCGAATAACCACCTCTGTAAATTGGAAACTGAGGGCCTGCGTGGAAGAAATACACCAGACAGAGAAGTGTTGGTAAAACTCCTCCCTCAGTGTAGTAGGAAATGCAACTCAACTTTATTGCACAAAGTTACAAATCTTCTCCGTAGAAATGTGGGACGTGCTTAAGCCCCATTGGTTCTATTCAGTTGTGCGTTCATCTGCATACTCCTCTTGCATTCCAGGGCGGTGTCTTCTATGGGTGTTGTCTCTGATGCAGACTCCATCTTGTTGCATAGATTCAGGTTCTTTGTGAAATATACTGATATTTAGCTTATGTAAAGTAATAATGTTTTTGCAAGCAATATACATGCTAATGATCCCTGACAGTCCCCCCTAAAAATATTATTACTCTATTACTCTATCCCTGAGTCTTGCCTAGCAACCTACTACTGACCACTCGAACCAGGCGGGTAGGGGTTTTGGATTTCTTCACCAGCTTGAGACGAGCTACTCCTTATGAGTAACCCCCCTTTGTACCTGGACTTCCAAGGTTTCGGAATGGTCCTAACTTTCCCTATTCTCCTCAGGATACAGGATGGTTGTCTTTAAAGGGACTGTCGGTGTCACCTCGTCTATTTGTGTAAACATAGTGGGCACAGTCTGTTCTACAGCTTTTGTCATCATTTTCCTGATACAAGGGAGAACACAGCACACAAGGACAGAGAATAGTATTAAAAAGACCACTATCACTACTCCTATTTGTGCTAATATTTTCTGCCATCCAGTCATCCATGAAAAATACTGATCCCATGGATCGGTAATACCTGAGTTCCTTTTCAACTCTTGAGATAAGCTCTCCAACTTATGTATGGCCATTGTGACTTTTCCTTTGGGCCCGGTGTTGTCGGGGATATACGTACAGCAGGTTGTCCCTATCATTCGGCATACCCCACCTTTTTCAGCCAATACCATATCAAGAGCCATTCTATTCTGGAATGTCATAGTTGAGGTGGGCCCTAGTTGGTGGGCTAACCCTTGTAAAGCATCTCGGGTATAATTTACAAACCGCTGCTGGTTGTAATATATATAATTAATCCAGTCTACATTTTTATTAACGGTAATAATTGGGATAAGAGACTCAAATCCTGCCTTCGCCTGATCTCTGGCCTTGAATTCGTCTGGCACCCCCCTCGGGACACCAATTGCATCTATATACACATTTGGATCGAAGCTTCCCCATTTGTTGGTTTTTCATCTGAACCTTCGCCAAGAATATGGAAAGGCATAATTGCACCTGATTCTGAGTGATAGATGCATTTAATGAGCTGTACTTTGAACAGTACCCTTCCGAAAAGTTCCCTAGGAACCTGCCATTCCCTTCTGTATTGGTGTAACATGTGTAGTTGCCATTGTAAATTGTAAGTCCCTGGGCTTGTTTGGGTGTGGTGGTGACTATGGGATATTCCTTTTTCCAGGACTCGCATACTGTGTGGTCTAATGTTATATTGGTGTATAGGCTTAGGAAACATTTTTTAGCATCGTCAGGAATGTTAAGTGGTATTATCCCTAGGTGTGGGCGGGCTCCTGCACACACATAGCAGTTGGACTTATTCACTTTCCGTGTCGTGTATTGTACCCACTCTAACCAGACATTATGGTCCCCAAATCCGGTTTCTGCGGCAATAGTGTCTTCCACTCCCGGGTCAGCCATGGCCATCATATTTTTATGCATCTGTATTTGGGGTCGCAACTTTCTCCATTCTTGGGAGCCTACCATATCTTTTAGTTTGAATTTTCCCATTTCTCTGTTTACTCCCCCATTGGTCCCTAATATGTATGTGTCTTGGTCTGTTTTACTAGGGTCTTCTATGGTAAGGATTAAGCCTAATCCTGACAGACCACATGCTTTCCTTGATAGCGTCATTCTAGTTAGAAGTGACTTTCCATTAATGTCTTTCTTCTCTAAGCCACTTTGTGGGCGATATCCCCAATGGTCCCCCGTGTTCCAGCCCACCGCCCCCCAGTATATACAACGATTGCCGTAATAATTGTCTGTTACACCTATATATTGAGTGCCTTGATCACACAGGTGATAAGCATTCCAATATCCGCATGTTTGTTTGATACAAGCACGTTTGTTTTTGAAGGATGTTACAGACTCAAATTCAAACTGGTATGTAGCTTACATGTGTATTAGAAGAATTAAACCAAAAGGTGGTCACCCCATCAGCCTGGGTGATTGCTACATGTCCGCCGCCCTCAGCACTCTGTGCAATAACATGAAAAAGGATAAGGATGTATATGGTGATAGTCATTCTTTGGAAGAGACCCTCTTGCAGTGCGAGGCGTGAATCCATGTCGGCCTTCCTTCCAGCTTAACTGCAATGGGTGAGATCAGGAGGACCTGGTATGGACCCTCTAATCTGGCTTCTAAGGCCCCTCTGACGTGTCTTTTCACCAGTACACAGTCTCCCGGTTGTAGCTTGTGCACCCCTGGGACGGAATCTGGGTCTAGAATGGAAGAAAACACTGCAGCATGTGTTACTGTCAACTCTTTACTGAGGGAAATTACAAAATTAACAAGGCTATCATTTCCTAGACTAAGCTGTTGTGGCTTTAAGAATTTTACTTTTCAGAGCACCGTTCATCCTTTCCACTTTGCCACTGCTTTGAGGGTGGTACGGGGTGTGTAGTCCGACATCTGCACCCACCATCTTCCAAATGTCTCTGGTCACATCTGCAATAAATGCTGGTCCCTGATCACTTTCTATGACTTCAGGGATATCGAATCTGCAGACTAACTCTGTCAGCAGTCGTTTCACCGTGGTTTTTGCTGTCATGTTGGACACTGGGTAAGCTTCAGGCCATCCTGAGGACATGTCCACCACCACCACCAGGACATATTCATACCTTCCACTCTTTGGTAATTGCATATGGTCTATCTGTATCCTTTGAAACGGGTACAATGGTCTTGCCAAGTGCTTCTTTGGAGTGGGTTCAGTTCTTCCTGGTTTGCAGGTATTGCAGATTTCACAGCTTTGGGTGTATTGCTTAACTGGTATGGAAATTCCGGGTGCTATGTATAGTTTGTTTATGGCAGCAATCATCTGATTCTTCCCTCTGTGAACTATTCCGTGCGCCCATTGTACTGTAGATGGATAAAGTGCTCTGTGTAGACATATTTTGTTTCCTTTTCTCCAGAGTTTATCCTGCAACGTTTGTATCGCCCCTGTTCTGAGCCATTCTTCTCTCTCGTGGGTCGGGGCTTGTTTTTGGAATTCCTAGAGGGTCTTGACTCCTGGATTATCCGTTTTCTCCCTCTCCTGTTCTTCTTCTTTCCTTTTACCCCTCATCATTACGTACACACCTGCTTCCTTTCGAGGTCCTATGGCTGCTTGCTTAGCCTCTTCATCCGCGAACTGATTTCCTTGGGATTCTGCCATATGGGTTTTCTCATGTGCTTTAACTTTGATTACTGCCACTTGCAGGGGGAGCTGGAGGGCCTCCAGTAAATTCTCCACCGCCTCTGCATTCTTGATAGGAGATCCGGTGGCTGTCTTGTAGCCCCGCATGGCCCATATCTGACCAAAATCATTCACCACCCCGAATGCATATCTAGAGTCAGTATAGATATTGACAGTTCGTCCTTCTGCATGTCTGCAGGCTTCAGTTAGGGCTATCAGTTCCGCCTCTTGCGCTGATACGTGCGGCGGAAGTGATCCGGCTGTAATGACTGTGGTAGGGGACACCACAGCATATCCAGTGTGGAAAGACCCCCATTCATCCGCATATCTGGATCCATCAGTGAAGAGGGTAAAGTCAGCATTGACTATCATCTGTTCAGTCACCGTGGGCAAATGCGATGTTTTATGGTGCATCGCCTGGAGGCAGTAGTGTTCGTGGGCATCTGGATCATCATAATCCGTCATGAGCGGGGGGTTAGGAGTGTGGGAAGAAAACCCATCTGTATAATCCCCCCGAGAGAGAGAGGAAGCAGTGTGGCTGGATTCAGGATTGTGCATCTCTGTAGGGTTACATTTTCTGAGAGAAGGGGAGAACATTGGAGTCTCATATGCCGTTGTGAAGAGAGATGCTTTTGTTGTCTTTGATCAAGGATGGCATTGAGATCATGTGGAGCCAATATTGTAACTGAATGTCCTAGAAGAATGTCAGACGTTTTATCCAGTAATTCTTTGCCAACACAGCTTTAAGACATACAGGGGCCGCTTGTGAGACAGAGTCCAGTTTACAAAAGTAATATCCAATGGGACGATCTTTCCCTCCATGGTGTTGGGTTAACACTCTGGATGCATGGCCGTGGTATTCTGACACGAAGAGGAAAAACGGTCATTGATAGTCGGGGATGCCGAGGGCTGGCGCGGAGACAATCAGTTCTTTGAGTCTTTGTACCGCATCCACGGCTTCCACAGGTGGATGTGGATTCCAGACTACATCCTTCAAAGCATCATACAGTGGTTGCATAAGGGCAGAAGCATTGGGAATCCACTGTCTACAGTAGGTGACCATACCCAGGAACGCTTGGAGTTGTTTCACTCCTCTTGGGAGGGGAATATCTCGAATAGCAAACTTCCGGTCTTCAGTAAGATGTTTCACTCCCTGACAAATGAAGTGTCCTAGAAAGATAACTCTGCTGGCACACCACTGGAACTTCTTCAGAGAAACCTTACAATTCATTTTTGCAAGAAACTGGAGCAGGCGTAGAGAGAAATGATGACTTGTCTGTTCATCCGGACAACAAAGGAGTAGGTCATCCACATATTGGAGGAGTGTGGCTTCAGTTTGTATCCAAGGATCCAGGCACATGGAGAGGGCCTGAGAAAAGTGATCTTGAAAAGTGAGGGTGAATTCTGTGCTCCTTGTGGCATAACTGTCCAAGTGTACTGAGCTCCTCTGTAGGTGAACGCAAAAAGATACTGACAATCAGGATGTAGAGGGACACTGAAGAAAGCATTGGCCAAATGTAATGTCAGGATAGGGAGACATACAGGTGAGCCCTAATCTACCAGCCACTTAGTTCCTGCCTACTTGCACAGCCTGTCCTAGGCGACGGCGTACAACTGGGCGACGGTCCCTACGCTCAATATGTGAATGACAGACAAACAAGACAAGGGTACACAAAAGCAAAGGGAAGTGGGGCAGTTGCCCACGGCAACCCTGTGAGCAACAGAGTAGTGGACGAGCCGAGTCAAACCAGGAGTGTACGCGGTAACAAATGCAGAGCAGGAGAATAGTCAGTGAAACCAGGGTCAATATGAAGCAGAGGTCAATGGTAACAGCAGGAACAGCAGAGCCAGGAAACAAGAGAATCGCAGGCAAAGGACAAGCAGCAAATGAAGGTATAAGTAGACCAAGGGCGAGAGCTAGAACCGTCTGGCCAGGCTGCGATAGGCTCTCCCACTCCTCAGCCTACCAGCCTGAGTGGTAGTAGATCGAGTCACTCTAGCAGACCTAGGTACAGATGCAGGCTGATTAACCACGGGCGTCGACACAGAAGGTGTCTCAGACAGATCCTTTACAGTACCCCCCCCCCCTTTTATGAGGGGCCATTGGACCCTTCCTAGGTTGACCTGGCTTGTTGGGGAACCAAAGATGGAACTTCCTGAGCAATAACCCAGCGTGAACATCCCGGGCGGGTACCCAAGTCCTCTCCTCAGGCCCGTATCCTCTCCAATGGACCAGGTACTGGAGGGAGCCTTGGACCATCCTGCTGTCCACAATCTTGGCCACCTCGAATTCTAGCCCTTCAGGGGTGAGAACAGGGACCGGAGGTTTCCTCGAGGTAGCCAAGGACAGGGAGCAGCGTTTCAGTAGGGAGGCATGGAACACGTTGTGTATTTGAAAAGACGGGGGTAACTCCAGCCGGAAGGAGACAGGGTTAAGGACCTCAATGACCTTGTACGGCCCTATATGCCGGGGAGCAAATTTTTTGGACGGAACTTTAAGGCGCAAATTTTTTGAAGACAGTCACACCAGATCCCTGACCACAAACAAGGGGTTAGCAGAACTTCTTTTATCTGCCTGAGTCTTTTGTATGCTCTGGGACGCCTCGAAGTTCCTCTGAACCTGGGCTCAGACTGTGCACAGTTCCCGATGAACGATATCTACCTCGGGATTGTTGGAACCACCAGGTGAAACGGAGGAGAACCGTGGATTAAATCCAAAATTACAGAAAAAGGGGGAGACCCCTGACGAGTTACTGACCCGGTTATTGAGGGAAAATTCGGCGAGGGGAATGAAGGAGACCCAATAATCTTGTCAGTCAGAGATAAAACACCTTAAATATTATTCTAGAGACTGATTAGTCCTCTCAGTTTGGCCATTAGTTTCAGGATGGAAGGCCGAGGAGAAGGACAGATCAATCTCCAACTTCTTACAGAAAGCTCTCCAAAACAATTAAACAAATTGTACCCCTCTGTCAGAAACAGTATTGACAGGAACCCCATGGAGACGCAGGATGTGTGTTGACAAACAAGGTAGCTAACGTCAAAGCATTGGGTAGTTTCTTGAAGGGCACAAAGTGGCACATCTTACTGAAGCGGTCTACTACAACCCACACCACCGTCTTGCCTTGGGATGGAGGCAGATCGGTGATAAAATCCATGGAGATATGGGTCCAAGGTCTCTGGGCAAAGAACATAGCTGGTCTGGACCTGGGAGTCTTGGACCTAGCACAAATTTCACAAGCGGCGATGTAGACCTTAACGTCTTTAAGCAACCCAGGCCACCAATAGGTTCTAGAAATGAGGTGCTTGGTACCCAGGATGCCTGGATGGCCATATAGTGCAGAGTCATGATTCTCCCTGAGTACCCTTAGCCGGAATTGCAGGGGAACAAACAGCTTGTTCTCATGAAGGTTCTCGGGAGCTGAACCTTGATCAGCCGCAATTTCGGAGACTAAGTCAGAATCAACAGAGGATATGATTTTTCCTGGGGGCAAAACACAGGCAGGATCCTCCTCCGGAGGAGGGCTGGCCATGAAGCTACGCGATTGCGCATCAGCTTTAATATTTTTAGACCCAGCCCTATAGGTGACCACAAAGTTGAATCTAGTAAAAAACAACGCCCATTGAGCTTGTCTCGGGTTTAGCCTCCGGGCAGATTCTAGGAAAACCAGATTCTTGTGGTCGGTAAGGACCGTTACCTGGTGCCTAGCCCCCTCCAGGAAGTGGCGCCACTCTTCAAATGCCCATTTAATGGCTAAAAGTTTGCGGTTGCCAACGTCATAGTTACTCTCAGTGGGGGAGAACTTCCTGGAGAAGTAGGCACAGGGACGGAGATGGGTGAGAGACCTAGTACCCTTGGACAAGACAGCACCCACTCCCACCTCGGAGGCGTCAACCTCCACGGTGAGTGGCTCCATCTGGTTAGGCTGAATCAGCACTGGAGCAGAGATGAAGCACCTCTTAAGGACCTCAAAAGCCTGGACCGCCTCCGGAGGCCAGTGGAGGAGAACGGCACCTTTGCGAGTAAGGTCCGTAAGAGGCTTAGTGATGACCGAGAAGTTAGCAATAAATCTCCTATAATAATTAGCAAACCCCAGGAAGCACTGTAAAGCCTTCAGGGAGGCAGGTCGGACCCATTCAGCCACAGCCTGAACATTGGCAGGGTCCATGCGGAATTCATTAGGAGTGAGGATTTGACCCAAAAATGGTATCTCCTGCACCCCAAACACACATTTTTCGGTTTTAGCAAAGAGTTTGTTTTCCCGAAGGGCCTGGAGCACATTCCTGACATGCTCAATGTGGAAGGACCAGTCCTTGGAAAACACAAATATATCATTAAGGTACACTACAAGAAATACCCCCAAGTAGTCTTTTAAAATCTCATGTATGAAAATCTGGAAGACCGCGGGAGCATTACACAACCCAAAGGGCATGACGAGGTATTCGAAATGACCTTCGGGCGTGTTAAACGCAGTCTTCTACTCATCCCTTTCTCTGATTCGGATAAGGTTGTAAGCCCCCCGAAGATCAAACTTAGAGAACCATTGGGCCCCCTGAACCTGATTGAAGAGATCAGGAATCAGAGGAAGGGGATATTGGTTCCTTACAGGCCTGTGATTATGTAATGTCAGGATAGGGAGACAGACAGGTGAGCCCCAATCTACCCGCCACTCAGTCCCTGCCTACTTGCACAGCCCGTCCTAGGCGACGGCGTACAACTGGGCGACGGTCCCTACTCTCAATATGTGAATAGACAAACAAGACAAGGGTACACAAAAGCAAAGGCAAGTGGGGCAGTTGCCCACGGCAACCCCTTGAGCAACAGGGTAGTGGACGAGCCGAGTCAAACCAGGAGTGTACGCGGTAACAAATGCAGAGCAGAAGAAAAGTCAGTCAAGCCAGGGTCAATATGAAGCAGAGGTCAATGGTAACAGCAGGAACAGCAGAGCCAGGAAACAAGAGAATCACAGGCAAAGGACAAGCAGCAAATGAAGGTATAAGTAGACCAAGGGCGGGAGCTAGTACCATCTGGCCAGGCTGCGATAGGCTCTCCCACTCCTCAGCCTACCCGCCTGAGTGGTAGCAGATCAAGTCACTCTAGCAGACCTAGGAACAGATGCAGGCTGATTAACCAAGGGCGTCGTCACAGAAGCTGTGTCGGACAAATTCTTTACACCAAATCAATAACCGTGAAGTATGTAGAGTCGGGTGGAATGTTACTCAGCAGAGTATGCGGGTTGGGGACCACTGGAGTTTCTAGTACCATGGCAGCGTTAACTGCTCTCAGATACTGGACCATGCAAAATTTATCGGGCTCTCCTTTCGGAGTTTTCCTCTTCAAAGGGAAGAGGGGGGTATTGACTGGAGATATGCAGTGGATAAGGGCACCATTCCGTGGTAGTCCCTGAATCTGGGCTCCCAAGGAAGCTTCTTGTGTAGCCTTCAAAGGATATTGTGGCAGCCGTGGTATTTGCACACCTTCTTTGAGGAACACTTGAACAGGTGGAACGGGTAATTTCCCTTTATCTTCCGGGCCCGTGGACCACAAAAAAATCGGGGATCTGATTGTAGAAATATTCCGTAATGGGGGTGGGAGGGGGTTGGTGTAGAAGCAAGGGGATAGCCCTGATCTGACAGGTCTCTTTCTGCGACAGAGGAGTGTCTAAATCAAGGTACATTCCAGAGTCTTCGTAGCGGATAATCGCGTGAAGTTTTTGTAACAAGTCCACTCCCAACAGGTTGAGAGGACAGGTATTGGAAACCACAAATCTGGAGAGAATCTTTTGTTGGGCCCCAACAGGTACGGGATAGGTGAGCCTGGAAGAAGATGGCTTGCCGTCTACTCCAACGCAGGAGATATAATCTTCAGAAACGAAACCATCAGCAGGTAGATCCTTAGTTCGTATGACTGATCTGGCTGCACCCGTGTCCACTAGAAAAGGCAAAGAGTGGCCTTCCACCAGGATCCTAACAGAAGAAATAGGTCCAGACTGTGCAGTAACAGAGGCCAGTGACGTTCTGGAGAGCGATTACGGTAATAGCCTTGAGGTCGTGGGTCGGGTCGATTGTCCAGACGAGTTCTGCAGTTTCGCCTGAAGTGTCCTGGTTCCCCACATCTATAACAGACGAGGTCTTCACTAGCCCTTCCGGGACCCTGGGCGTCAGGATATTTCCTTGTAAGTCTCGCTTGTATGGGTCTGGGCTCATAAAGTCGTTGAGCAGGACGGTAAGCCTTTTGCGGGTAGAGAGGGGGGGTGTCGCTCTGCTGGTCCGGCATACATAATTGTATCGATATCCTGGTACACGGCTACCTTTGTAGACTCCTGCGGAGTGGGGGCGGGTTGTTTTTCAATAGCTTTAGCTATGAGGAGGACCTTCCTGGGATCCATGTCAACATATTCTTGGCTTCCCTCCACCAACTTCTTCTTGATATGCTCCTTGAGACCATTAACAAAGGAGGTCACTAATAACACCTGTTGCATTTTGACTTTAACATCAAACCCCTGGTCTTGGAAAAGGGATTGTATCCAGGCATAGAACTTCTCCACCGACTCCGTGGTGTTTTAGGTGCAGCCTGAAATACTCGTGGAAGATTCCATTAACCTATCCCTGGCCCACCCTTGCATTTGGCGGCAAAACACATCTCCTGATTCATAAGTTTCTTGATTTGGTACTTGTATATCATCTAAGGCAGACTGGATTATGGGCCAGAAACTGTCCCTGTCCTTGATGCTAGTGATGAGTTGCAAATCCTTCCATGCTGCTGAGTATGTCTGTTGAATTTGTCTGAGTCTCCTGTAGAACGGCATAGGATTATTTTCCGGGTCCGGGAGTTGGCTCACAATCTGGTTCACTTGCGTCGGGTTGAAGGCCACATATTTGTTGGGTGCATCACCTTGGGGCGTGGGCGTGGTCGTAGCTGGGTCAGGGACTGGAGGAGAGCCGGGGATGGCAGAGGAAGCGGCTGTGGTAATACTGCTCTCCCGAGGCAGTTCCGCATCGGGGAGTACCACGGTGGATGTGGATATGGGAACTAGAGGTAAGGCTGTAGGAGGGGGTGGGTAGACCGGTAGGCGGGGTAGGCCAGGTAGCAGTTCATCTGGGTCTTCAGAGAATGTCTCCTTAAGTAAAGGTGTGGGGATAACTTGCTGGGACATGTTCTGCACGGCCTGCTTCAGGGCTTGGACAGTAACATCATCATTGCTAATTAATCTGATTTCCTTCAGAGACGGCACTACTGGGTCATGCCATATGGCCTGAACAATTGCCTGTGCGCATGCTTGAGGTGGGAAACCGAAAATGCCTGCACTAATAGCTGGGAGTGCTATGGTTGTGAGGCCTCTATGATTGACGAAATCCAGAATCCTGGGGACAGTTGTCTGAAGCTGCAAAACACAGCTTTCACTCTAAGTGGGTCCTGTTCCTGAACTATAAGATCGCTGTCACGTTGGATTCCGACACCTCTGGCAAGTACTATTGCTCTGGCCACCCATCGCTTATGACGGAGCTTACTATTGGCTGGGTTGACAATTGCATCCACTCGCTGGGTGAAAATATCGCCCATTCCTGCCGTCAACAAAGTGTCAGTATGCCACACCATTCTTTCCGTTAATGGTTCCCAGTACCGCGGGTGTCCCGCATCAGAGAAAGTATCTGTAAAAGATCTGCTTACACGACTTCTGTGTCGACGCCCGTGGTTAATCAGTCTGCATCTGCTCCTAGGTCTGATAGAGTGACTCGATCTGCTACCACAGAGGCTGGTTGGCTAAGTAGTGGGAGAACCTATAACAGCTTGGCCAGACGGTTCTAGCTCCCGCCCTCGGTCTATGTATACATTCATTTGCTTCTGGTCTTTGTCTGTGATTCTCTCTTGTTTCCTGACTCTGCTGTTTCAGCTATTACTATTGACCTATGCTTTATTGACCCTGGCTTTACTGACTACGCTCCTGCTCTGCGTTTGGTACCTCGTACACTCCTGGTTTGACTTGGCTCGTTCACTACTCTTGTTGCTCACGGTGTTGCCGTGGGCAACTGCCCCATTTCCCTTAGCTTCTGTGTACCCTCGTCTGTTTGTCGTGCACCTACTGAGCGTAGGGACCGTCGCCCAGATGTACGCCGTCACCTAGGACGGGTCGTGCAAGTAGGCAGGGACTGAATGGCGGGTAGATTAGGGCTCACCTGACTGTATCCCTACCCCATCATTACATAATCACAGGCCCATATATCTTTTCTACCCTGGTTCCTACTACTATGGACCCCCTTGAGACCCTGGCTCAGCAAATGCAGGGTCTCTCCCTACAGGTCCAAGCCCTGGCTCAGAGGTGCGACCAGCGTGATGCTAACCAGTTAGTGCCCTCCACCTCACCTCTTGAACCCCATCTCAAGTTGCCTGACCGGTTCTCAGGGGACCGGAAGACTTTTTTCTCCTTTCGGGAGAGTTGTAGGCTCTATTTCCGTCTAAGGCCCCACTCCTCAGGTTCTGAGAGCCAGCGAGTGGGTATAGTTGTCTCCCGGCTCCAGGACGGCCCCCAAGAATGGGCCTTCGCCTTGGCTCCTGACGCCCCTGAACTTTCCTCTGTTGACCTTTTTTTTCCGCTCACGGGCTCATCTATGACGAGACTGACAAGACTACCTTTGCCGAGAGTCAGCTGGTGACCTTACGTCAGGGTAAGAGACCCATTGAAGAGTACTGTTCTGACTTTAGGAAGTGGTGTGTAGCTTTTCGGTGGAATGACCCTGCCTTGAGGTGCCAGTTTAGATTGGCTCTGTCGAACGCCCTGAAAGACCAGTTAGTTAGCTACCCCTCTTCTGAGTCTCTAGATCAGGTTATGGCTTAAGTGGTACGTCTTGACATACGTCTCAGGGAACGACGACTTGAACGTTTTTGTACCTTCTCCTCCGACTCCCCCATGATGGCTCCCGAGGTTCCGTTGCTTCGTTCTTCCACGGAAGACTCGGATGAACCAATGCAACTCGGGGCTTCCGTGTCTCCCCAACAACGTAGAGAACTCCACAGGAAGAATGGTCTCTGCTTCTACTGTGGGAATGACAAGCATCAAGTGAACAACTGTCCTAGGCGTAAGAATAAGCAGCCGGAAGAACTTCCGCGCCTAAGTAACCATCGTGGAGGTCGCTTGGGCGCACAGGTATTTCCCGTAAATATGAAACCTAATAAGATCTTGCTTCCCTTTCAGGTCTCTTTTGAGGGTAGGTCGGCCACCGGCAGTGCCTTCGTGGATTCAGGGTCTTCTGCTAATATTATGTCCGTAGAATTTGCTATGTCTCTAGCTATGCCATTGATTGATTTGCCTAAACCTGTCCCGGTAGTGGGTATCGACTCCACTCCACTTGCTAATGGTTATTTTATGCAGCTTAGCCCTGTTTTTGAACTCATTGTTGGCTCCATTCATTCGGAGCAGTGTTCTGTACTGGTGATGCAGGGATTATCGTCCGATTTGGTTTTAGGCCTTCCCTGGTTGCAGATGCATAATCCCACGTTTAACTGGAGTACTGGGGATCTTACTAAATGGTGTAATACATGCATGACGTCCTGTTTTTCTGTTAATTTTATTTCTCTCCTTGAGGAGGTGAACACTCTACCTGAGTTTATTCAGGACTTCGGTGATGTTTTTTCTAAAAAGGCCTCCAAAGTGTTACCTCCTCATAGAGAATACGATTGCGCAATCGATTTGGTACCAGGAGCTAAGCTCCCTAAGGGTAGGATATTTAATCTCTCTTGTCCCGAACGTGAGGCCATGAGAGAATATATCCAGGAAAGTCTGGCCAAGGTTTACATTCGCCCCTCTACTTCTCCGTTAGGTGCTGGCTTCTTCTTCGTGGGGAAGGGCCGTGCATTGATTACCGAAACTTGAATAAGGTCACTGTAAGGAACCAGTATCCCCTTCCTTTGATTCCTGAACTCTTCAATCAAGTTCAGGGGGCCCAATTGTTCTCTAAATTTAATCTTCGGGGGGCTTATAACCTTATCCAAGTCAGAGAAGGGGAAGAGTGGAAGACTGCGTTTAACATGCCCGAATACCTCATCATGCCCTTTGGGTTGTGTAATGCTCCCGAGGTCTTCCAGAATTTCATAAATGAGATTTTAAGAGACTACCTGGGGGTATTTCTTGTAGTGTACCATGATGACATACTTGTGTTTTCCAAGGACTGTTCCTCCCACATTGAGCATGTCAGGAAGGTGCTCCAGGCGCTTCGGGAAAACAAACTCTTTGCTAAATCCGAAAAATGTGTGTTTGGGGTGCAGGAGATACCATTTATGGGTCACATCCTCACTCCTAATGAATTCCGCATGGACCCTGCCAAGGTTCAGGCTGTGGCTGAATGGGTCCAACCTGCCTCTCTGACGGCGTTACAGTGCTTCCTGGGGTTTGCTAATTATTACAGGAGATTTATTGCTAACTTCTCGGTCATCGCTAAGCCTCTTACTCGCAAAGGTGCTGATCTCCTCCACTGGCCTCCGGAGGCGGTCCAGGCTCTTGAGATCCTTAAGAAGTGCTTTATCTCTGCCCCAGTGCTTATTCAGCCTAACCAAATGGAGCCATTCATCGTGGAGGTTGACGCCTCCGAGGTGGGAGTGGGTGCGGTCTTGTCCCAGGGTACCAGGTCCCTCACCCATTTCCGTCCCTGTGCCTACTTCTCCAGAAAGTTCTCGCCCACTCAGAGTAACTATGACATGGGCAACAGTGAACTCTTAGCCATTAAATGGGCATTTGAAGAGTGGCGCCACTTTTTGGAGGGGGCTAGGCACCAGGTAACGGTCCTTACCGACCACAAGAATCTGGTTTTCCTAGAATCTGCCCGGAGGCTAAACCCGAGACAAGCTCGATGGGCGTTGTTTTTTACTAGATTCAACTTTGTGGTCACCTATAGGGCTGGGTCTAAAAATATTAAATCTGATGCACTGTCACGTAGCTTCATGGCCAGCCCTCCTTCGGAGGAAGATCCTGCTTGTGTTTTGCCCCAGGGTATAATAATCTCCTCTGTTGATTCTGAATTAGTCTCCGAATTTGCGGCTGATCAAGGTTCAGCTCCCGGGAACCTTCGTGAGAACAAGCTGTTTGTTCCCCTGCAATTCCAGCTAAGGGTACTCAGGGAAAATCATGACTCTGCACTATCTGGCCATCAAGGTATCCTGGGTACCAAGCACCTCATTGCTAGAAACTATTGGTGGCCTGGGTTGCCTAAAGACGTTTAGGCCTACGTCGCCGCTTGTGAAATTTGTGCTAGGTCCAAGACTCCCAGGTCCCGACCAGCGGGCTTACTATGTTCTTTGCCCATTCCCCAGGGACCTTGGACCCATATCTCCATGGATTTTATCACCGATCTGCCTCCATCTCAAGGCAAGTCGGTGGTGTGGGTTGTAGTAGACCGCTTTAGTAAGATGTGCCACTTTGTGCCCCTCAAGAAACTACCCAATGCCAAGACGTTAGCTACCTTGTTTGTCAAACACATCCTGCGTCTCCATGGGGTTCCTGTCAATATTGTTTCTGACAGAGGGGTACAATTTGTTTCATTGTTTTGGAGAGCTTTCTGTAAAAAGTTGGAGATTGATCTATCCTTCTCCTCGGCCTTCCATCCTGAAACTAATGGCCAAACTGAGAGAACTAATCAGTGTCTAGAACAATATTTAAGGTGTTTTATCTCTGACTGTCAATATGATTGGGTCTCCTTCATTCCCCTCGCCGAATTTTCCCTTAATAACCGGGTCAGTAACTCGTCAGGGGTCTCTCCCTTTTTCCGTAATTTTGGGTTTAATCCACGGTTCTCCTCCGTTTTATCTGGTGGTTCCAACAATCCCGAGGTAGATGTCTTTCATCCAGAACTGTGCACCGTCTGGGCCCAGGTTCAGAAGAACCTAGAGGCGTCCCAGAGCATACAAAAGACTCAGGCAGATAGAAGACTGTCTGCTAACCCCTTGTTTGTGGTCGGGGATCTGTTGTAGCTGTCTTCAAAAAATTTGCGCCTTAAGGTTACGTCCAAAAAATTTGATCCCCGGTTTATAGGGCCGTACAAGGTCATTGGGGTCCTTAACCCTGTCTCCTTCCGGCTGGAGTTACCCCCGTCTTTTCAAATACACGACGTGTTTCATGCCTCCCTCCTGAAACGCTGCTCCCCGTCCTTGGTTACCTCGAGGAAACCTCCGGTCCCTGTTCTCACCCCTGAAGGTGTAGAATTCGAGGTGGCCAAGATTGTGGTCAGCAGGATGGTCCAAGGCTCCCTCCAGTAACTGGTCCATTGGAGAGGATACGGGCCTGAGGAGAGGACTTGGGTACCCACCCGGGATGTGCACGCTGGGGTATTGCTCAGGAGGTTCCATCTTCGATTCCCCAATAAGCCAGGTCCACCTAGGAAGGGTCCAGTGGCCCCTCATAAAAGGGGGGGTACTGTAAAGAATCTGCCAGACACAGCTTCTGTGTCGACGCCCGTGGTTAATCAGTCTGCATCTGCTCTTAGGTCTGATAGAGTGACTCGATCTGCTACCACAGAGGCTGGTAGGTTCTTCCATTTCTCAGCCTATCACAGCCTGGCCAGACGGTTCTAGCTCCCGCCCTCGGTCTATGTATACATTCATTTGCTTCTTGTCTTTGTCTGTGATTCTCTCTTTTTTCTTGGCTCTGCTGTTCCAGCTATTACTATTGACCTCTGCTTCATATTGACCCTGGCTTTACTGACTACGCTCCTGCTCTGCGTTTGGTACCTTGTACACTCCTGGTTTGGCTCGGCTCGTTCACTACTTTTGTTGCTCATGGTGTTGCCGTGGGCAACTGCCCCATTTCTCTTAGCCTCTGTGTACCCTTGTCTGTTTGTCTGTCGTGCACCTACTGAGCGTAGGGACCATTGCCCAGTTGTACGCCGTCGCCTAGGATGGGTCGTGCAAGTAGGCAGGGACTGAGTGGCGGGTAGATTAGGGCTCACCTGTCTGTCTCCCTACCCCGTCATTAAAGTATCCCTTTCCTCCACTGGTGGGGACTCCGGTATGTTAAATTTGAAACGGGCCGGGCTCTGACTGACCGGGAGGGGGAACGTACGTTCCTCTTTCCCAGCATGTAACTCATGCTGGGATTCAGTGTCTTCATCCGGTTCAAGATGACTCCTTCGCTTTTCCATTTTGCGTTGAAAGGCCGGGCTATTAAGAAAGTCGTCTATAGAAGGGAAGTGCCCAGTCATGGCTGGGACAATCGGGAAAAGGGGCACAAAATCTTTCGGGAAAAATAGGCACCTTCCGGTGTAACAACTGGGTATATTGGTAATGGTGTCTCTATGGTAGTTTCCTGTGGAGTAGTAAGATAGCCGCCGGGGGTGGGGGCTTCCGGTGACGTACTGACATCAGTTCCAGGTGTATTGGGCATGTCCGTGGGTGCGGAAGGGGTTGGGCTTGAGGGGGCTGATTTGTTTGGGCCGGGCATTACCCCATCAGGGGGTGGGGGCGGCCTCTCCCATAGGAAACACATTGCTCAGCCGTGAGGGGGTTTTGCTGACCACAATGTGGACACACCCAACACAAGGGACTGTCGCCATTATAGGGCGGTGGCAGGTCCTATGGTTTATAATACATATAACATAATACAATGCCTTTCTTATTCCTAACTTATTCTTCTGCAAATCCCTCCTTGCTGACAGCTATGGCCGTCCGCTGCCATGCTAAGGCACTTTCCATCAACTTACTATCTTCCAACTTCCCTTTGTTCTCTCGAATACCTTTTGCCCAGTCTCCGGCTTGTAGCCACCCTCCCCTATGCATCCCGCACACTTCCATCAATTTCTTCGTTTTACTCACATACTGTTTCCCTTCATTTCGCTTAACCAAATCATACGAATAGGATTGTCCAGGTACGGGTGATCCTGATGATTTGAATATGGACCGTAAACCATCCATTCTAACCTTCTAAATCCTTCACGTAATTTATATAACAACTTTTGGTCTGCAACCCTCCAGTGACCGGTTCACCGTGGTCTGGCCAAAATATTACCCACGACTTATCACACATCTTATCAGTATTCTACACACCCCACGTGCCCCTGTATAAGACATGTTATATTTTCTATCTAGTCCCTAATTACCCAGAGGATGGTTAGTCGGGCGCGACTAATTTCTTATGGGTTCGTGACCACACAGCAGGGATTTCTCTCCTGTCGCCTGAGTTAATCCAGCCAGTTGACCAGGGTTCTACAGACTCCCACAAGACCGTCCACTAACACAGATAAGACGAAGATTTATAAAATCAACTGACTTACCGTGTTATTGCGGAGGTGATCAGTCTCCTTTAGTGGGAAGTCCCGGGTCGTCTGCTTCACCCTGTGGTCGTCGGTTGTCCGGATTCCGAGATCCCCTCGAGTGTAGTCCCACATTGGGCGCCAACTGTCAGGGTTCCTTTCCCTGTTATTCCACACAGAATAACCACCTCTGTAAATTGGAAACTAAGGGCAAGCGTGGAAGAAATACACCAGACAGAGAATTATTGGTAAAACTCCTCCCTCAGTTAAGTAGGAAATGCAACTCAACTTTATTGCACAAAGTTACAAATCTTCTCCGTAGAAATGTGGGACGTGCTTAAGCCCCATTGGTTCTATTCAGTTGTGAGCTCATCTGCACACTCCTCTTGCATTCCAGGGCGGTGTCTTCTATGGGCCTTGTCTCTGATGCAGACTCCATCTTGTTGCATAGATTCAGGTTCTTTGTGAAATATACTGATATTTAGCTTATGTAAGGTAATAATGTTTTTGCAAGCAATATACATGCTAATGATCCCTGACAATGGCAATGCCAGCCAGTCCTCACTTATAGGGGAGAGACTAGTGCGAGCATCAGGGCTGGGTTAGAGCTGCAGACCATCAGTGGTCACGGAAGCCGCTTCCTCCCTGCCCATTCTGGTGCCAGATGCGGCGTTGAGCCGGTATTCCTGCTAGCTAATGGAGACTGGGAGCTGGACCAGGATGTTGTCGACAGGGAGTGACCAATCAGCGCAATGTTGGGAGCAACGTGGACTGCATGGTCAGCTTGGAGCTGCATCCTAGTAGCAGTGTCGGAAGTTGCTCCTTCCCGAACTATATCTAAGGCGGGTGCGGGGCGTAGCACTGAGCTGATATTCGAACCCGCTAATGCAGGCTTGGGGCTGAACTGAGATGCTGAGGCCATGGAGAGACGAACTGGCGCTATATTGGGAGCAGCCCCTGATGTTAAAAGATCTCTGGTAGCTCCTGAGAGATGCTGACCAAGCTTCCGCATCTAGAACGCGTTATCACCACAACCAGGGCCAGAAGTAATATGGTAAGATTGATCCATCCATTGATCTACTGAAATGGCTGGTCCTGAACCGAAAGCGCAGTGATTCATGTCTTTACAGTGCCATGCTTTGGCCACCCCCCCCCCCCCCATGAAAGCCTTGGCATTTAACAAACGACGCATCTCATATGTCCTGGCAGGTGGACACTTCAGTTCTTGCATCTCTCACCTCCACCCATGCTTCTAAGGCCTCATGCACACGCAATTCCCCCGCAAATCCACGGGAGAATTGCGGACCCATTCATTTCTATGGGCCCATACACACTATCCGTGTTTTCACGGGTCTCCGCATGTCCGCACATCCGTGCCGCAGAAATTCCGGACATGTCTTATTATGGGCCGCAAATGCGGTGCGGACATGCCAATAGAAGTCAATGGGCCCGTGGAAATTGCGGATACACCGCCGTGTGTCATCCGCAGTTTGCGGATTTGCGGAAGTGTTGCTAGGCGACGACCGGGAATGACTTCTGTCGTCGTGAAGTCTGGAGACAGTGCATGAGAGCAGCAGAGAGCAGCAGAGAGCAGCATGGCTTCAATAAACGTTGAGAAACTAATCATCCTGGTCCAGCACAAGCCCTGTCTGTGGAATAAGCGGGTGGAAGAATATGCAGACAGGAATATGAAAGATCTTGCCTGGCAGGAGGTCTGCAGTGAGGTGCATCCTGAGTGGGAGAAGGCAACTAAAGTGCAAAAGAAGCGCATGGGTAAGTTTCACACCTTGATGCGGTTTCTGAGTACTCCTGTCATGTCATAATGACATGCCTGACGTTTTGATTGTTGGCAGTTGGATCACTGAAACACCCACCAATCGCTGAAATGAAGCTGCAGAAGTGCACGTGAGATTGTGGGGGTCTCATGGCTCTGAACAGCACCGATCAAAACGTGACATGTCACTATGAGGGTATGTTCCCACACACTAATTACGGACGTAATTCGGGGGTGTTTGACCTCTATTACGCACGCTAAATACGCCGCAATAGCGTTGACAAACATCTGCCCAGTGAAAGCAATGGGCTGACGTTTGTGTGTTCAAGCGGCGTGTATATTTACGCGTCAATAGACGCCCGCGTCAAAGAAGTGACCTGTCACTTCTTGTGCCATAATTGGAGCCGTTATTCATGGGCTCCTATGAAAATCAATTACGTCCGTAAAGGACGCTGCGTTAAAGCGCCAGCACATGCCTTTACGTCTGAAATTACGGGTGATGTTTTCTCCTGAAACCAGCAACGTCATTTCAGCCGTTACGGACGCTGTCGTGTGGGCACATGGAAAACGTGGCAAGTCTGCTGTAGTTTCTGCAACGTCGGAATTACCTGTCAAATATGCAAATGTAGGTGCAGATTTGTTTGCGGCATCATTTTCATATAATAAACAACATTTCCTAATATCTAGTAATGTACTCTTCTAAAATGTTGATCTGTGATTGGTTTATTTTATATCATAGTCGAAAACGTCAAAACACGCTGGAACACGTGCCGAGACCAATTAAAGCGTGAGATAAATGACAAGGGGAAGAGCGGAGACGGACGTCTGAAAAAAAAGCCATACATGTACACCAAACAACTTTCGTTTCTTCTTGATGTAATGCAGGTTGGCCCGTAAGTATTGCTTATATACTTTGATCATTGTAGTCTGCCCATGTAGCCAGTTGTGTAAGTACCGCTGTAGCAGCCGTAGCGAGTGCTACGGGGACCGCGGCATGAGGGGACTCCACCATGTCCGGAGGCTCCGCTAGCAGCCGCTATGACGGCTACAGCGGGACGCAACTGAACACTACGGCTGAGCAGGGAGGTATCTCCCCGCTCTGACATTAAACAACAGACATGTATCCCCTAACCACTGAATCGGGGATACATGTGTGATCGCTGGCATTGACAGGGAGAACGGGGGACAGAAAGTACCCTGAACTTCTCCATCCCAAACCTCGTACTTTCGCCAGCTCCGTCAAAATGAATGGAGCCAAAGTCGTGCTTGTGCGCATACATAACCAGCGCTCCTTTCAATTTTTGGGAGATGTGCAGACGGCAGAACTTAAGGGGACTTTCAGTCCCCCCTTCACCCTATCGCTGCCAGCGATAAGGCATGTATTTGTAGGACACACTATAGGTGGCATTTGTCCGGGGGGCGGGGAGGGGGGCCTGTATGGCGTTAGCGGCATACAGCCCCCTCACTAGATAACGCCGTACAGTCCCCCTATAGATAACGCCATATAGTACCCCGGTAGATAATGCCATACAGTGTACAGTGTGGGGCTGTATGGCGTTATCTACAGGGGTGGGGGCAGCAAAAAAGGCACTATCTACAAGGGGGGGGGTTACACCCAGTGGAGGGATGGCCCCAGTCAAAAGTTTGCTATGCGGCCCTGTCTTTCCTAGTTAGGGCTCTGCATGTAGTGATGCATACATAGTGTATTTGGCCAGCTGTAGACATGACGTTAAATTACTACAAAAATTCCCTAACATTATGTTTTCATTTTCAAACAGAACCAAGGATAATCTGGAGGAAGAACAAGACTCTGATGAGACTCAAATTGAAGAGCCTGACGTAGCTTTGGGGACTGCTAGGTCCACTTCCACTCCTGTGACAGCGGAACCAACAACAGTGGATAATCCAGTCTGTGCCGCGGACGAAGAAATTATACCCCGAGGTAAACGTCGACGTTCTGCCAAAGGTCCAACACGTACAGAGCCAAGGCAGGAAGTCGACTTGCGTGTATTAGAGCACTTGGAGAAAAGAGCTACTGAAACTGAAGAGGGCACCTTCTGTCGCGCTCTCTCTAATATTCTTAAAAGAGTGCCAATTTCCAGACAGATAAGGTGCCAAACAGCACTAATGGAAGTCGTGGAAATATTTGCGACACATCCTGACCCACGTGCAATGCATCAGGCCATCGAGTTTCATAGACGGGGGTGTGATGCAAGCACCTTCAACTCTGTCCCTCCAGCACCTGCAGCAACCGCGCAAGGCATCCAGCATCCGTCATATGTAGACTCAATGCCGCTATTCAGTGACGATCGTTCAGTTTATGGCATGCCAGGACCTTCTCATCAACAGTATGGGCACATGCAGCAGGGGGAGTCAGTTCCACGACCACATCATGAACCTGCACCTTCGCAATCCTTCTACAATTTATAATTTACTTATATAACATAGTTTTGTTTATGTTTGTTGACACTATTTTATGCAAGAAATAAAATAAGTTTATAGTTAATTATGTGTTTGTCTTTATTATTATTGCAAAACATAATGAGGTATTGGTCTGCATTTCTGCCAAATGCAAATAATCGCTTATTTTTTTTTTTTAATTAATAAAGAATTAAAAAAAAAAAAAACAGAAATACATTAGCTCGCAACCCGCGTCAAGGGTCCTCATTCTCTTGCGAGTCCCTACTCTACTACTGCAACTTTAACTACTAACATTTGTAACATAAACCGGAAATACAACAGTCCCTCTCAAATTTTAATTTGGCAGACGAAGCACATCCCTTTGCCAAGGAACTGCTCCCTCAGGTGATACAAAATAGTCTGTATACAAATTACGGACTGCCAGTCCAGACACTCCAGGTCTTCTATGTGGTGTGTAGTCCAAAGGGATGTAATTAGTAGAGAAATGGTTCAGCTCTGCGTCCACTGCCGACTCATGAATTCTCAGAAAATTGTGGAGGACAACACACGCTTGTATAACCTTTGTCACATTTTCAGGATTCATCTGAATGGAGCTCTGGAACACACGCCACTTGCTGCTTAGAATTCCGAAGGCGCACTCCACATACCGTCTTGCACGTGTAAGGCGGTAGTTAAAAATGCGCCTCTGTTCATCTAAGCCACGCCTAGGGAATGGACGCATCAGGTGAGGGGACAGTCCGAAACCTTCATCACCCACAATGACAAAGGGTGCTGGTGGTCCTGTAGATCCTGGAAGCTGTCTAGGTTCCGGAAGGTCGAGCTGGTTAGATGCTAGACGTTCACCCATTCTGGAAGCCCTGAAGATGCCAGCATCCGCAGAGCTTCCATAGGCCCCAATATCGACAATTATAAACCGATAGTCACTGTCAGCCAAGGCCAACAGAACCACCGAGAAAAACTGCTTATAATTGAAATACTGAGACCCTGAGTGAGCAGGCTTTTTTACGCGGATGTGCTTACCATCTAGCGCACCAACACAGTTGGGAAACTGTGCTGATTGGAAGAAGCCATCGGCAATCCGAATCCAGTCCTCTGGCTTGGGCTTTGGCATAACTGCTGCTCGAAGTTGCTGCCAGATGACTTCGCAGGTAAGCTTGACAATCTTCGAAATAGTGGAGCACCCCAGCAGAAACTGGAAATGTAGCGATGCAAAGGAGTTGCCGGTAGCAAGAAATCTGTAAAAAAAAAAACAAAACATATATAACAAAATATGCACAGACAGGAAAAATATCTGCAACACGGTGGCAAGGCGGCAATATGAACAGGGGACAAGTATACTAATATTGTTTGCAGGGTAGAGACATGTCGTAGAAGGGGATTTAGGTTTTCTTACCTCAGAGTGACGATCAGGCGTTCCTCTGGAGAAATGCAACATCTCATGGTGGTGTCCTGGAAGATCAGTCCAGGACGAAGGTCCGCCAGCAGACAGTCAAAAGTTTGCACGGACATACGGCAGTAGCTGAGGAACTTGTCCGGGTGCTGCCGCAGGTCTGAGTACAGCATGTTAAAATGCCCCTTCCTAAGCCGTTGTGAGATAATGGGGTGAACCCAATATCTCCTCCTCCTCCTCGGTTCTTCGTCCAGCATTGGTGGTTGCTGTCCAAATCGCCTGGAGAGGAGCCAGTGCAGGAGTACATCATCCACATCATCAGAAGACATGTTCGCAGTGAGTAAAACTGACAAAAACCACAGCTATATCAGCAGCGCAATCTCACTGAACTCGCACAAAGCAAAGATCAGGAAAAATGCAGCAGGAAATGGCTCCAGAGCGATCATGTGACCTTCTAAAGGGGGTTTGACCAAGCTTTTGGCATCCTGTTTAAAAGTACTTTTTTTTTTTTTTTTTTTTTCATCCGCATTTTTGCGGATTACATACGGATGAACTGCGGATTACATACGGATGAACTGCGGATGACATTCCACGGAACACGGTCCTGGAATTTGCGGACCAGAATAACACCACGGTCGTGTGCATGAGGCCTAACTGCTCTTTCTCAGGCTTATTCAAAGCTAAAGTACATATATGCATGTGTACCCAGCAACTAATGCTGAGCAGGGTAGACAGGTAACAGACAATAATCACAAACCATAGCATAACATACCCTATGAATGTGGTGATGCTGAGACCGGCATCCACTGCCATTCCTGTGCATTTAACTCTGTCTGCCATCACCTTACTCTGCTCAGCACTTGCAAATGTTGCTAATGGCCATATACAGTTGTATTTTAACTCCTTCACGCAACCGGACATGCCATTACGTCCATGTGCCGGGGGTATATCTCTCACACACACACACATATATATATATACTCTACCGTTCAAAAGTTTGGGGTCACCCAGACAATTTTGTGTTTTCCATGAAAACTCACACTTATATTTATCAAATGAGTGGCAAAATGACTAGAAAATATAGTCAAGACATTGACAAGGTTAGAAATAATGATTTTTATTTGAAATAATAATTTTCTCCTTCAAACTTTGCTTTTGTCAAAGAATGCTCCATTTGCAGCAATTACAGCATTGCAGACCTTAGGCATTCTAGCTGTTAATTTGCTGAGGTAATCAGGAGAAATTTCACCCCATGCTTCCAGAAGCCCCTCCCACAAGTTGGATTGGCTTGATGGGCACTTCTTGCGTACCATACGGTCAAGCTGCTCCCACAACAGCTCTATGGGGTTGAGATCTGGTGACTGCGCTGGCCACTCCATTACAGATAGAATACCAGCTGCCTGCTTCTTCCCTAAATAGTTCTTGCATAATTTGGAGGTGTGCTTTGGGTCATTGTCCTGTTGTAGGATGAAATTGGCTCCAATCAAGCGCTGTCCACAGGGTATGGCATGGCGTTGCAAAATGGAGTGATAGCCTTCCTTATTCAAAATCCCTTTTACCTTGTACAAATCTCCCACTTTAGCAGCACCAAAGCAACCCCAGAACATCACATTACCTCCACCATGCTTGACAGATGGTGTCAGGCACTCTTCCAGCATCTTTTCAGTTGTTCTGCGTCTCACAAATGTTCTTCTGTGTGATCCAAACACCTCAAACTTCGATTCGTCTGTCCATAACACTTTTTTCCAATCTTCCTCTGTCCAATGTCTGTGTGCTTTTGCCCATATTAATCTTTTCCTTTTATTAGCCAGTCTCAGATATGTTTTTTTCTTTGCCACTCTGCCCTGAAGGCCAGCATCCCGGAGTCGCCTCTTCACTGTAGACGTTGACACTGGCGTTTTGCGGGTACTATTTAATAAAGCTGCCAGTTGAGGACCTGTGAGGCGTCTATTTCTCAAACTAGAGACTCTAATGTACTTGTCTTGTTGCTCAGTTGTGCAGCGGGCCTCCCACTTCTCTTTCTACTCTGGTTAGAGCCTGTGTGTGCTGTCCTCTGAAGGGAGTAGTACACACCGTTGTAGGAAATCTTCAGTTTCTTTGCAATTTCTCGCATGGAATAGCCTTCATTTCTAAGAACAAGAATAGACTGTCGAGTTTCACATGAAAGCTCTCTTTTTCTAGCCATTTTGAGAGTTTAATCGAACCCACAAATGTAATGCTCCAGATTCTCAACTAGCTCAAAGGAAGGTCAGTTTTATAGCTCCTCTAAACAGCAAAACTGTTTACAGCGATGCTAACATAATTGCACAAGGGTTTTCAAGTGTTTTCTAATCATCCATTAGCCTTCTAACACAGTTAGCAAACACAATGTACCATTAGAACACTGGTGTGATGGTTGCAGGAAATGGGCCTCTATACACCTATATAGATATTGCATTAAAAAACAGACGTTTGCAGCTAGAATAGTCATTTACCACATTAACAATGTATAGAGTGTATTTCTGATTAATTTAATGTTATCTTCATTGAAAAAAACTGTGCTTTTCTTTAAAAAATAAGGAAATTTCTAAGTGACCCTAAACTTTTGAACGGTAGTGTATATATGTGTGTGTGTGTGTGTGTGTGTGTGTGATAGTTAGAGATAGGAAATCTGGATTCTCATCTTCAAATGTAATATTACCCCTCTATAAATCCCTTGTAAGACCACATCTTGAATATGGAATTCAGTTTTGGGCTCCAAATTGTAAAAAAGATATAGGAGAACTGTAGAGGGTTCAAGTGTGGGTGACAAGATTGTTAAATGGGATGGGAGGTGTCACTTACAATGAATGGCTAGAGATATTGGGCTTGTTCAGCTTGGAAAAAAGATGACTTAGATCTTATTAACAAGTAAATGTGTGGTCCGTACAAAGAACTAGCACATAATGTGTTCTTTCCAAGGACTTTACAAAGGACCAGGGGACATTCATTGCATGTAGAAGAGACGTTTCAGACATCAATATAAAAAAGTTTTTTTTACAGTTAAAGTATAACCACCTATAAAAGAACCACACAAGAACATTGCTACCAAAGTTATAAGAAATACATACATATAAAAAACATATACAGGGGGGTGCATAAGTAGGTATACAGGGGGAGATTTTTCAAACAATCTAATTACAGTTTTGTGAGGAAATTTTAAATGAAGAAACACAAGTTGATGGCATTATTAGAAAAACAAATTGGTCAGATTAAGCCAACTTCAAACTTTCAGGTGCTGTTAATAGGCACAACTGTGTTTATTACTCAACAGAAAACTCCTTTACAACAATTGAAGAACAATTGAATCGACCTGGGTTACAGTTTGGGCAGCCCTTTCATGTAAAGGGGTAATTGGACCTATCTTCTACAATACAACGGTTACCTCAGACCTGTACCATAACATGCTCCAAGAAAATGTGTGTCACGATGGGTTCGTGGACCCACTGGACCGTACCGCCTTGACGGTATGGTAGCTGGCCAACAGGGCGCAGGTCACAGTCTATAGTTCGTATAGTGTACCTGTGGCAGCTCGGACAGTAGCAAGGCAGGCTCGGTTGGGACTAGGCAGCGGGTAGACATCAGGTGTGGAATAGCAGGACAGGCATGGAATACAGCACAACACGGCTACAGCTCAGCACGGCACTTGACCAGGATAGCACGGGAAACAGGATACAGGAACGGGGAAACACTGGGAACTGGAAAACACTAGGAGACCATTTGCATAGACAAACTTGGAAACGACAAACAATGCTCAGGCAAGGGAGGAAGGGGCTGACCCCTTCTTCGAGTCCAGTGTACTCATGGCCTAATTTAAACATTAACTTCAGGTGCGCGCACTGGCCCTTTAAGAGCGGACACAAGCAGCGCACCCTATGGGACCCGGCTGAGCTAAGCGGAAGTGAGCGCTGGCATCTCCTGAGGAGGAGACTGGGGCCAGCGCTCACAGACCCATGGCTGCGGCCGTCAGAAGGTGATTGAAGCTGACGGCCCGCGGCCATGGACATGACAATGTGATACCACAATTGCAGTTGGAGCATGAAAATTAAGACTTCTAATTCATCAAGATGGAGCCCTCCTCACTATGGTTTAGCGGTGCGTAATTTTCTTGACAAAAAATTACTCAATAAGTGGACAGCTAGACGAGGCCCGGTTGAATAACCACAGCGATCACTTTACCCCAATGGACTTTTTCTTTTGAGGAGTTATCAAAGATTAGATATATTCAAGAAAGCCACACATGATTCAGTTCATGAAAGAAGCATGCCAAGAAATTAATAAAAATAGAGAACTTTGTGCCAAAGTGTAAGTGTAAAACCTAGGTTATAGCAATATGTAAATAATGAGGGCCGTCAATTTGAGCATATAAAAGATTATACTTAATTGTTTTGTTATTCTATAAAAGTATTATTTAAACTGTATACCTATTATTATTATTATTATATTTACCTATTATTTAAACTGTATACCTACGTATGGACCCCCCTGTATATTATAAAACACACATTACCCACAAAGATGGGTCCCCTCATGGACCTGGTCCTATAACCTCATATAATAATAAAGTGCAAATAGTGCAAAAAGAGACTGGTAAGTCTTATGAACACACATAACTTTTTGGCCTATATTGTCCATTTCTTAAGTTAAAAAGGATGGTCAATATCCAAGTTAAATAGAGTGAGGCATACAGACCAGGGCAATGGGGATCCAAACCCCAACACATGTCATGGTTCGACTTGACTATATAGAGGATTACGTGACAAAAAAATAGTATAATAAGTGACAGCCAGCATGGTTTTACTAAGGACAGAAGTTGTCAAACCAACCTGATTTGTTTTTATGAAGAGGTGAGCAGAAGCCTAGACAGAGGAGACGCTGTGGATGTAGTGTTTTTGGACTTTGCAAGGCATTTGACACTGTCCCTCATAGACGCCTAATGGGTAAATTAAGGACTATAGGTTTAGAAAGTATAGTTTGTAATTTGATTGAGAATTGGCTCAAGGACCATATCCAGAGAGTTGTGGTCAATGATTCCTACTCTGAATGGTCCCCGGGTATATGTGGTGTACCCCAGGGTTCCATGCTGGGACCACTATTATTCAACTTATTTATTAATGCTATAGATGGATAGGATTAATAGCATGATTTCTATTTTTGCAGATAACAGCAAGCTATGTAGTAATGTTCAGTCTATGGAAGATGTTCGTGAATTGCAAGCGGATTTAAACAAACTAAGTGTTTGGGCGTCCACTTGGCAAATTAAGTTTAACCCCTTAATGACCGCCGATTAGCCTTTTCACGGCGGTCATTAATGGGCTTTATTCTACAGCGCCGCCATTCCACGGCGCTGCATTAGAATAAAGTAAACAGAGCAGGGAGCCGTCAAATCTCCCTGCTCTCAGCTTCCAGAGGCAGCTGAGGGATGCGGGCGTCCCTGCTCGACCGGGTGAGATCGATATAAGTATCGATCTCACCCGTTTAACCCTTCAGATGCGGTGCTCAATAGCGTGCACCGCATCTAAGTGGTTTTGGAGATAAGATCGCCGAGTGTCTGTGTCTGCGATGGCAGCCAGGGGCCTAATAAAGGCCCCCAGGTCTGCCTGTAATGAATGCCTGCTAGGAAATGCCAGAGGCATGACCTAGCAGATGCCTGTCTGTTTTAAATAGTATTGCAGTGTATTATAAAAGCGATCGGATGATCGCATATGAAAGTCTCCTAGTAGGACAAGAAAAAAAAATGTTTAATAAAGTTAATTAAAAAAAAATGTGAAAAAAAAAATGAAAAACCCACTTTTTCCCCTTACAAAATGCTTTACTATTAAAAAAACACAATAAAGCGAAAAAGTTACACATATTTGGTATCGCCACGTCTGTAACGACCCCGACTATAAAGCTGTTACATTATTTAACCCGCACGGTGAACGCTGTAAAAAATAAAATAAAAATCAATGGAAAAATTGCTGTTTTCTGTTAATCCTGACTTTAAAAAAATGTGATAAAAAGTGATCAAAAAGTCGCATCTACTCTCAAATGGTAAAACTACAAGTCGTCCCGCAAAAAAAAGCCCTCATACAACTGCATCGGCGGAACAATAAAATAGTTATGACTCTTCAAATATGGAGACCCAAGAACAAATAATTTTGAAAAAAAAGTGTTTTTACTGTGTAAGTAGTAAAACATACAAAATCTATACAAATTTGGTATCTTTGCAATCGTAACAACCCGCTAAATAAAGTTATTGTGTTATTTATACCACACGGTAAACTACGTAGATTTAGGATGCAAAAAAAGAGTGGTGAAATTTCAGGTTTTCTTCTATCCCCCCCCAAAAAAAGTTAATAAAAGTTAATGAATAAATTATATGTACCCCAAAATGGTGCTATTAAAAAGTACAACTTGTCCCGCAAAAAACAAGACCTTACGCAGGTATGTCGACGCAAAAATAAAAAAAAGTTATAGCTCTTCGAATGTGACGATGGAAAAACGTAAAAAATGGCTTGGTCATTAGGGCCCAGAATGCAAGCAGGGGGAAGGGGTTAATATAGATAAATGTAAAGTTATGCATATGGGTATCAACAACCTGCATGCATCATATGTCCTATGGGGAGCTACACTGGGGGAGTCACTTGTTGAGAAGGATCTGGGTCTACTTGTAAATCATAAACTAACAGCATGCAATGTCAATCAGCTGCTTCAAAGGCCAGCAAGATATTGTCGTGTATTAAAAGAGGCATGGACTCGCGGGACAGGGTCACAGGGATATACTATTACCACTTTACAAAGCATTAGTGAGGCCTCATCTAGAATATGCAGTTCAAGGGAATGTGTTGCCAGAAAAACATGTTTGTTTTTTTTAAATTAAACATTTAGTGTGTGGGTGATTAAACATTGTTCAAATTTTTTTTATTTTTTTCACAAGTCAGGAAATATTATAAATTAATTCAAAATTTATAATACTACCCATTTTTGGTCACTAGATGGAGCTATTCCCAAAATTGCAGCATTGCAATATTGGGTTAAAAGCCCTCGCTCTAGTGAGCTCTCAGCATCCCCCCCTCCTTTATCCTGGCTAGTGCCGGGATAAACGAGGGGTTTGAACGGTGTAACCTCCTACACTGTGTGTCGCCATTTTTTGAGCTAACACACAGTGTAGTAGGTTTACATACAGTAGTAAACACACACAAACACGAACATCAGTATTTATGTGGATAATATACTACGGGACTTCGTTATGGGTCTTCCCTCATATGTAAGAGACACCACAGACATCCTTAAGAGACTTGAGGGGATAGAGCTCCCATCTGGAGCACTACTGGCAAGCCTGGATGTTGAGGCACTGTACAGCTCCATACCCCATGAACAGGGATGTGGGGCTGTACGGAGCTTTCTCGAAACACGAGGCATCCAATTCAAAGCGCATAATGAACTGGTTTTGACCCTATTGAACTTCGTCCTCACCAAAAACAATTTTTCATTTGGGGGACAACTCTTCCACCAGCTCAAAGGTACAGCTATGGGCAGCCCATGTGCCCCCAGCTATGCTAACTTATATCTGGGCTGGTGGGAGGATCAGGTGGTCTTTGCAGAGAACATGGCATCATATACCTCGTCCATCATTCTGTGGGCAAGATTTATAGATGACGTGCTGATACTATGGGATGACTCTATCGACCGTTTTAATCAATTTGTTGACGATCTGAATGTGAACGACTTAGGCCTATATTTCACATCAGAGATAGGGGAAACGTCAATCAACTTTCTGGACATTACGGTGACTAAGAACACAACGGGAAACCTTACCACGAGCCTGTTCCGTAAACCTACGGCCACTAATAACCTACTCGCATGGGATAGCCATCACCCAGTACCTCTCAAAAGGGGGATCCCCAAAGGACAGTATTTAAGACTCAGGCGAAACTGTTCCAACCTGGGGGACTTCATGGAGAAATCCCAACAACTTCGTAAAAGATTTGGGAGTAGAGGATACCCAGATAGGACATTGAGGGATGCTTATCATCATGCATTATCTGTGAACAGAACAAGCTTACTGGTCCCCAAATCAAAAGAGGTGGAGACACTCCCGCCAATTAGACTAGTAGGTACTTTTGACCACAGACATAGGGAGGTCAAAAACATCCTATGTAAATATTGGGGGATCCTAATGGCCGATCAAGATCTAAATAAAGTAGTACATTCCCATCCACTGATTACTTTCAGGAGGGGAAAAAATCTTCAAGACCGTTTGGTCCATAGTCATTTCAATGAACCTCCCTCCCAATCGACATGGCTCCCTAATAGACCATTAGGCACCTTTAAATGCGGCGCCTGCAAGGCGTGCAGATATATCGCTAAAAGTAGCACATTCACCAGTGCAGCGACGGGAAAAATCTATGAAAATAGGGAATTTGCCAATTGTAGAACTAAGGGGGTCATTTACATGGCTACCTGTGCCTGTGAGCAAAACTATATAGGCAAAACAATTCGGGAATTTCGGAGGAGAATCTTGGACCACATCGGCAACATACGTAGGAAAGATGATACTTGCTTAGCAAGACATATGAGAGAAAAACATACAGATAAACAAGATGAAATTACATTCAAAGTCATAGAAGTGATCAGACCCTCTATCAGAGGAGGTAACCTAGACAGGTTACTTTTACAGAAGGAATGTAGATGGATTTATCGTTTGAAAACACTACATCCATATGGAATCAATGACTATATGTCATATGTAAGCTTCATCTAAATTTCAGCATAATACATGACATATTATTCCATGCCCACCTTTAATACAAGAAGATAAGGGATTATGTGCTACTAATAATATAATCCGATATCAGCATCAAAACACAAGGGATGTACCACTAATAATATGACTGATATCTGCATCATAATACAGATCAAATAGGGGACTATGCGCTATTAATAGCATGATCTTACATCTACATCTAACATAGCTAGAAAAGGGATGTGCTGATATATCACTGTATATCACTCCCTTAAATATATATTATACACACCCCCAGGGCATTGGAATATGCCATCTACTATATGTGCTGATAGCCTGACACACCTGTATATTACCCCATACTGTTATAACATATGCATTGGACAGACAGATTCAGACAGGTCTGGCATCACTCACTATGTATATAGTGAATCCTGGTGCTGTCCCTCTGCTCTAACGTGGAGGAACAGTCTGTACAGCACAATCCTGCAGTTTAGTGTGGAGAGACAGGGCATGCCCATTTCCAACAGGGCTGACTCTGGTACTCGGACCACGCCCCCTCATGACATCAAGGGAGGCTGCAAGGGTGCAGACCATTGATTGGCCAGCACAGCCACACCCCCAAAAATCGGGGCGGGATTCTAGCAAAGACGTGATGCCAGATCATTGGCTGAAGATAACAGTGAGCTCATGAGGAGGAGGGTACACGGTCTTTAAAAGACAGAACACTTTGCCACTGACAGTGGCTAGCAACTATGTCCACGTTTGATCATAGAATCAGTGCATTGTCTACACAGACCTCTGGAATGCCAGAAGGTCTAATCTATTAACTCTGTGAGCCCCTGATGAATTACTGCAGAGTTACTTATGAGTAAGGAAACGCGTAGGGCTAGATAACTACAGATAGGCAGGATTAGTGTGTTGCTAAACACGAGATCCTCACAGTGGAATCCACAGCAGCAGCAGCTGAAGCTGTATCAGCTACTGGCACACACTGGGCTTGATAAAGCAGCTGATTTGCTAATAAGAGAGCTGCACAGACATCTCTATAGCAGCAGTAGCTGAAATACAAGAGATTCATATAGAGGAACTCCTAGAGCAGCTGCTCATGTTGCTTCAGTTCCTGGCACACACCTTGTGACAAGGAGGGTACCGGTCCCAACTTGGAACAAAAATATTTAAACATAATATTTTTTGAATAACTATAAAAAAATATAAAAATATAAAAATAAATAAAAACCAGGAAAATGCTAAAATAAATTATAAATACTAGAGTGTGATGGTATTAACCATTTAAATCTCATCCTTGTCCTGTCTGAACTTATTACATATGTCAATGTAAAGTGCGCAAGCGCTAGTGAACGAACCTTATGGATACAATTGTATCACTATCTGAAATTGCTTAAAAAAAGAAATAAATCTCACATTAAAGGTTAGGTTCTAACCAAAAAATTCCCATTGGTATTCATCCAGTGAAACACATATATTACTCAAGGGAAAAACCACGTATATTTACTATTGCACAGTGAATAAAACAAACACGAACATACATTGAAATCTCTTACCTGCTCCTGCCGCCGCGGCTCCCTCCGGCCCGTCCGCTCCGTTTGCTGCCGCTGGTCCAAGTGCACAAATCCGGAAGCCGCGACCGGAAGTAGTAATATTACTGTCCGGCCGCGACTTCCGGTCCACAGGAAAATGGCGCCGGACGGCGCCAATTTCGAATTGGACTGTGTGGGAGCGGCGCATGCGCAGTTCCCACACAGACGCCGTACACTGAAGTCAATGGGACGGGAGCCGTTCGCAGTCCCTATGGGACTGTGGCTGCCGTATTCCATGTCTGTATGTGTCGTTAATCGACACAGACAGAAATGGAACAAAAAATGGCAGCCCCCATAGGGAAGAAAAAGTGTAAAAATAAGAAAAAGTAAAACACAAACACACAAATGAATATAAACGTTTTTAATAAAGCACTAACATCTTTAACATATAAAAAAATAATTTGTGATGACACTGTTCCTTTCAGTTCTGGGCTCCAGTTCATAGAAAGGATGCCCTGGAATTGGAAAAAAATACAAAGAAGAGCAACGAAGCTAATAAGGGGCATGGAGAATCTAAATTATGCGGAAAGATTAAAAGAATCAAACCTATTTAGCCTTGAAAAAAGAAGACTAAGGGGGGACATGATTAACTTATATATTAATGGCATATACAAAAAATATGGTGAAGTCCTGTTCCATGTAAAAAAAAACTAAAAAAAACAAGGGGGCACTCCCTCCATCTGGAGAAAAAAAGGTTCAATCTGCAGAGCCGGCAAGCCTTCTTTATTGTGAGAACTGTGAATCTAAGGAATAGTCTACCGCAGGAGCTGGTCACAGTAGCTACAGTAGATGACTTTAAAAAAGGCTTACATAAATTCCTGGGACAAAAAAATATTAGCTCCTATGTGTAGAAATTTTTACCTTCCCTTTTCCCATCCCTTGGTTGAACTTGATGGACATGTGTCTTTTTTCAACCATACTAACTATGTGACTATGTGTTTTGAACCTAGCTTCTTCTGGGGTCTATACCAAGGGTGGAAGGGAGTGAATATATAAAGCCCTGTCCACCAATCAGAAACGTATGACACAGCTGATGTGCAAAGGAATAGTGTGCAGTGCAAAGGAATAGTAGGCCGCGGCCGGGCATATTTTCAGACTCTGAGAAATCTGAAAGTAGGCAGGACGGCTGGCAAGTGAGGTTGGTGCTGGGAGTGCACCAGTCCAGTCCCCTGACATGAGATCAGGTGACTCAGGTCAGGTGACTGGTCTGGTCCAGTCCAGTCCTGTGCTGTCGCTGTTGCCAACCTCATTCAAAGTGATCCTCCGCTTCGCCGCATGACCACCTCCTCCTCCTGACGGTGAGTGGTGTCAGGCAGAGCGGAGAGTGGTAGCGTTAGGCTACCGCTCTCCGCTCTGTTTGCACTAAATACATGGCAAGGGGGGGTGCTGTGTGTGCCTATCTACAAGGGGGGAGCTGTGTGGCTATCTACAAGGTGGGAACTGTGTGGCTATCTACAAGGGGGGAGCTGTGTGTGGCAATCTACAAGGGTGGGGCTGTGTGTGGCTATCTACAAGGGTGGGGCTGTGTGTGGCTATCAACAACGGGGGCTGTGTGGCTATCTACAATGGGGGAGCTGTGTGGCTATCTACAAGGGAGGAGCTGTGTGGCTATCTACAATGGTCGGGCTGTGTGTGGCTATCTACAAGTGGGGTGCTGTGTGTTGCTATCTACAAGGGGGTAGCTGTGTGTGGCTATCTACAAGGGGGGGCTGTGTGTGGCTATCTACAAGGGGGAGCTGTATGTGGCTATCTATAAGGGGGGGCTATGTGGCTATCTACATGGGGGAGCTGTATGTGGCTATCTACATGGGGGAGCTGTGTGGCTATCTACAAGTGGGAGCTGTGTGTGGCTATCTACAAGGGGGGGCTGTGTGGCGCTATCTATAAGGGGGGCTGTGTGCCGCTATCTACAAGGGGGGCTGTGTGGCGCTATCTACAAGGGTGGCTGTGTGCCGCTATCTACAAGGGGTGGCTGTGTGGCGCTATCTACAATGGGGGCTGTGTGAGGCGCTATCTACAAGGGGGGCTATGTGTGGCGCTATCTACAAGGGGGCTGTGTGGCGCTATCTAAAAGGGGGCTGTGTGTGGCGCTATCTACAAGGGGGGCTGTGTGTGGCGCTATCTACAAGGGGGGCTGTGTGTGGCACTATCTACAAGGGGGGCTGTGTGTGACGCTATCTACAGGGGCGGGCTGTGTGGCGCTATCTACAGGGGGGGCTGTGTGTGGCTATCAACAACGGGGGCTGTGTGGCTATCTACAATGGGGGAGCTGTGTGGCTATCTACAAGGGAGGAGCTGTGTGGCTATCTACAATGGTCGGGCTGTGTGTGGCTATCTACAAGTGGGGTGCTGTGTGTTGCTATCTACAAGGGGGTAGCTGTGTGTGGCTATCTACAAGGGGGGGCTGTGTGTGGCTATCTACAAAGGGGAGCTGTATGTGGCTATCTATAAGGGGGGGCTATGTGGCTATCTACATGGGGGAGCTGTATGTGGCTATCTACATGGGGGAGCTGTGTGGCTATCTACAAGTGGGAGCTGTGTGTGGCTATCTACAAGGGGGGGCTGTGTGGCGCTATCTATAAGGGGGGCTGTGTGCCGCTATCTACAAGGGGGGCTGTGTGGCGCTATCTACAAGGGTGGCTGTGTGCCGCTATCTACAAGGGGTGGCTGTGTGGCGCTATCTACAATGGGGGCTGTGTGAGGCGCTATCTACAAGGGGGGCTATGTGTGGCGCTATCTACAAGGGGGCTGTGTGGCGCTATCTAAAAGGGGGCTGTGTGTGGCGCTATCTACAAGGGGGGCTGTGTGTGGCGCTATCTACAAGGGGGGCTGTGTGTGGCACTATCTACAAGGGGGGCTGTGTGTGACGCTATCTACAGGGGCGGGCTGTGTGGCGCTATCTACAGGGGGGGCTGTGTGTGGCATTATTTAAAAGGGGGAGCTGTGTGGCTATCTACAAGAGGGACTGTGTGTGGTGTTATCTGCAGGGGGCTCGTTTACTGAGGGGGCACTTTTATTGCGTGGAGCACTGAGGAATCATTATTACCATCTGGGGCACTGTGGATTACGAGTTTTTTTAGAGGATGCGGTTGTGATGGATGGTCAAATTGCTTATGTTCTCTGTATTAAATTACACTATGAATTATCAAGCAGGATGCCGGATTATGAAGATATGTATTCTCCATTTTGTAATGATCTCTTTCTGTTACTGCTCGAATCACAAGGGAATAAGTTATTACTTTGTGTTCTTCTTCGTGGCCTTCAATACTGGTAGATAGGAGTCTGGCAGAACGCCTAGACCTGAAATAATCATTATATTTCCAATTAATTCTTTATCTCAGTATTTCACACACATATATGAAATCATCACATAGCCTTATGAAAACCTCCTACATTTCTATTGTTTGTAGGCCAGGATTTGCAGGTGTTAGAAAGATCACGTGACCTCAGTGGGAAGGTACCCTATGACGTATTTTCAGTCTACGTGTAAAATGTTATGATTGGTTGTTCCATGAGAGGTAACACCCTGATTAGAGGGTACGCCCTGAGGGTATATTAACCTATGTATCTTGATAATAAATGAGAATATTGATTGAGACGACAGATTGCTATTGTCTTTATTGATCTCCCGGTGCACTGCTGATACTTCAATTACCATATTTGAATACCACCTGACAAAGCAGAGGGAGCCCATTAGAGCACCCATCCCAAAAGGTGCTACCTGGAAGGGGTTTCTTCGACAGTTATGGTGCCGAACAGCCCGGGACCTCCTAATGAGAATTTTGTGCAAAGTCCACTAATCTGGAAGGACCTGGGGAGTCACTGAAACCAAAACCGATCGGTAAGTAACAGACTTTATGTTACACCATTTGTTTCAGCCACTCTGTTAAGCCCCTGGAAACGTACTTTGTATATGTAAGTCTCTACAAAGGGGTCCCGTAATAATCAGGTCCTTTGTCAGGATGGTAGTGTGGTTAAATGGATTTACATGGGGGTGTATGTGACAAGTGTGATGAATGTGTGTGTAGTGTGATGTTGAATACATCTGTGAGAAGACATACATATCAAATTGTTGAAACTGTATGGCTCCCAGCCCAGAAGTAATATCCACTTCATAGAAGACGATATACACTCAGTGCAAGGAGGAGCAATTGTGTCTATATTGAATTTGCACTCAATACCATTACCCAGTACAATAGGGAAAAACTTTGAATACTGTATTAGAAAATCATTTATATTTTCCTAAATTCACTGCCAAACAGTGATATTGTCCATAAACCAGTTGTATGCATTGCCAGACTGGTATAAGGTGGGAATCAGTACAGACTGATTTCTAGCACATGTGATAATCCGGCATATACACTTTGATGTAAAATAACATCCAAGTAATTAAGTCTGTAGTAGTATAACATCAGACCGCTGGATTGAATACCGTTGTAATATAACATCCTGTATTCATTGAATGACCCTGACACTTACCCCAGGTGCCACCTGTGTCGTAGTAGTAATTACAGTGAAGAACATTGGTATTGGCTCAGACCCAGAGCCCCTAAAGAAATCACCAACATAGATAACAGGCCCCTAAACTACAACCCACAGAGTGAACGGCTGAGCGGGGAGGATAACATATATGTTACCAAATATAATTTGTATGTGAAACCATTACAAAGTGCTAGAGGAAAGAGTTTGGGATATATGCTACATCACAGGCTGTATGAACTGAAAGTGTTCTGCATAAGTGAAAGAGACGAAGGGTTTGTAGAAGTTTGAAATGAATGTGACCAACTCCTGCTTGAATCAATGGAAGTTCATGAATGTAGATTGTGTTGATAAGGATTTGCTCTTGCAATTTGTGGATTGGCAGCATTTTGTCTGTTCTTGATGTTCAAAACAGTGAGGGATATATCCCACTGCTAGAATTGTCTGAAGGAACGACTTTTGATATTGATAGTCTTTCTGAAACTGTAAGATAGATTGTCTGAGATATCTGTCAACAGACTAAGGCCTGTCTGTTTGGAGCTGGGGAGTTTTCCGGAGACTACCCTACGCCCTCTGACCATGGGGTCAGAAAATAGTAAGACAAAAATGCGGGACAGCCTTGAGACGTGGGTCTCTGCCATCAAAATAGTAGAAAGAGCAAAAGGATCTGAGGCTGTGAAGGATTGTAAAAGAATGTTTAAAATGATGGGAGTTGGGTCCTATGGAACATTAGCAGAATGTGATTGGAAAAGATTTATGACAAATTGTGTTGGATGGTTGAAAGACAATAACATGGTGGAAAAAGCCCAAATGTGGTATGAGGTAGCACAGAGAGTGAGTAACACAGAACATAAGAGTATGGAAGCAAATCATGGAATAATGTATGATTTATATGACCCTTTAAGTGAAAAGCTCCTCACTAATGTGTTAACCCCTTTACAACTGCCAAACAGCCCCGCAGCAGCAACTGCGCCATCTCCTTATCCTGAAAATAGCAAGAAAGGCAGCTGCTGGACATGTCCACACTGTGGGCAGCAGAACCCCCTCACTGCAGGATATTGTGTCAGTTGTGGTACGCAGCGCCCCACTAGATTGTTTCCGTTAGTATCAAGTATCCATACACACAGGGGACCAAAACCAGTAGATGTAGACGGGCAACCAGTACCTGGGGCAGTAGGGGAAATCCAGTCACATGAAGCCACTGTGTATCGCCCCTGGAGCCCGGCTGATTTACTAGCTGTATGTAACACACTCCCAGACCCACGTAAAACACCCAGCGCTTTCCATAGAAAGCTGCGAGCAGTACATCTAGCTTACCGTGCTACATGGTCAGATATGGAGAGCCTGGTAGAAACAAAGGGAGGGGAAGTGCTCAAAAATCAAATTCAAGCTGCTATTACAAATCCCGTACCAGCAAATAAAACCAATGAGCAATCAGGACTAGAATACCTGAACGCTATGCAGCCCTGGGTAGATGCTACTCAACAGGATCGAACTGATAGTTTTATGTCATTTTCCCAAGATGTTAAACAGTCAGTCCCTGATTATGCCACAACTTTACAGCAGCAGTGGTTAGATCACGGGTATGAAGAAGGTGATGCAAAAGACTTGCGCCTACTAAAAATAACTTTTATGTCCGGTCTTAAGCCGGCAGTACAAGAAGCTCCTAAAAGAACCCGTCTCGCCCCGATGCAACAAAAGGGGGGCTATAGAGGAAGAGGCAGGGAACAAAAAGACACTTTGAGAACCCAGAGAAGGGATCTTAGCCAGATTACATGCTGGAATTGTGATAAGAAGGGTCATTATTCAGCCCGATGTCCCTCCCGTCCAGTTGAGCCTCCCAATTCTTTGATTGCTGCATAGGAAACTGGCAACCCTGATGTCTCCCTCTGCCCAGTGCTCCCCCCGACAGGTTCATCATTGATGGTGCCTGTTACTTTACCCACAGGGGAAAATACCTCTTTTCTAGTAGACACAGGGGCAGCCAGAACTGTATTACAAACCAAATATGTACCGGCAGAGTTGTTATCACCAGACTATATAGATTGTGAAGGGGTGGAGGGAACATCATTTCAGTTACAGTTAACAAAACCAATGCGACTGAATATACATGACACACAATCAATTGTCTCCCGTGTGTTAGTGTCACCACACACTCCCTACAATTTATTGGGGACAGATGTACTCAGTGCCCTGGGAGCAGCATTGGACTTTTCTTCTGGCACACCTACATTAACCTCTGCCATTCCAGAGTCCCTGCTATGCAAACTCCTTAGTATGGCAAGTATGCCGGACACTGAAAAAGCCCCCAGTACCCCTCCCCTTTGGTTGGCAGACATCCCAGAAAAACTATGGGCGCAAGATAAGATGGATGTAGGAGTTTTAAATGTGCCGCCTGTACAAGTAAATTTAAAACCAGACATGCAGAACCGTCCTGTATGTATAAAGCAATATCCTCTGAGTCCACAGCAAGACGCTGCTATAGAAAAGGATATTAATTCCTTACTGGAAAACAATCTTATAGTGCCCATAATCTCGCCTTTCAACACTCCTCTTTACCCAGTAAAGAAAAAGACACTGCCCGGTCAACCTGTACAGTACCGGATGGTACATGACCTGCGGGCTGTGAATGCTGTGACAATAATTAATACACCACAAGTGCCTAACCCACATACCCTGCTCAACCAGGTCCCCGGCACTGCAGTCTATTTCACAGTTATAGGCTTAGCCAATGCTTTCTTCTCCATCCCGCTGGATAAAGAGTGCCAGCAGTATTTTGCATTTACACATAGGGGAAGACAGTATGCTTGGGTAGTGCTGCCACAGGGTGCCGCAAACTCCCCTGATATCTTCTCACGTACCATGAAAGATATTCTGGACACCTGGCAGCCCCCCAATCAGTCCTCAGTTCTACTACAATATGTAGATGATTTGTTACTTTGTAGTGAGAGTCTGGAGAACAGTGAAACAGATTCTAAATCACTATTAATGTTCCTAGAAGAAGTTGGCTGTAAAGCGAGCAAGCACAAGCTGCAATTATGTGCCAAAACAGTTGTTTTCCTTGGTCACTGTATTTCCCAAGGTATGAAACACTTAACCCCTGACAGGCTGGAAATCATACAGAAACACCCAGTCCCTAGAAACCCTAAACAATTGAGGACTTTCTTGGGTTTAATAGGGTACTGCAGAGCCTGGATCAGGGATGCCTCTGCTATGATGCAACCATTATATGACTGTCTCACCTCTGACCCATTTGTACTGTCACCTGAGGCAATTGACAATTTTCACTCCCTGAAAATGTCCCTGACTACAAGGCCAGCACTGGGACTTCCTGACTACAATAAGCCATTTACTCTGTTCTGCCATGAACAGGCAGGCCATGCCTCTGGAGTATTAGCCCAAGATCATGGAGGCAAGATGCGACCACTTGCCTATTACTCCCTTGCTCTGGATCCCATTGTACTAGGATCCCCGACATGCATACGCGCTGTCTCAGCAGCAGCAGCTTTAGTTGATAAAGCAACAGACATTGTACTCCAACATGACATTATTGTGCAAGTCCCACACGCAGTGCAAGAAATGATGAACACAGTCAAGACAAAACACTTATCAGTTACAAGACTTACTAAAATTGAACTTACTCTTCTGTCCCTTAATGTGACTATCAAACGTTGTGTTGTTCTGAATCCAGCTACACTCCTGCCCCTAGATTCTGAACAAAAGGAGGGAGGAGTGGGGGGAAAGGGACATGGACACCCCCTTATTTTTCAACTATCCACTGATGATGAACTATTTAATTTTGAACATGAACATGACTGTCAAAGCCTAGTGGATATGGAATCAAACGGCATAAACAGTATATTTGATGTTGCTCTGATTAACCCTTATGCTGAGTATTTTGTAGATGGATCTCGATATTGGAGCGAAGACAAAGGACATTTCCTCACCGGGTATGCAGTGGTCCACAATGGTAAGGCCATCATACAACAGTCCCTACCCTCCAGCAGCTCAGCTCAGGAGGCAGAACTAAAAGCACTCGCTGAGGCGTGTAAATTGGGTAAGGGACAGCGTGTCAACATATACACTGACTCCAGATATGCCTTTGGAGTTGCACATGACTTTGGGACAATATGGAGAGCCAGAGGGTTCTTGACCTCGGCAGGTAAACCTATAAAGAATGCAAAAGCAGTAGAAGAACTTTTAGAATCACTGCACATGCCAGACCAAGCAGCTATAGTCAAAGTACAGGCACACACTAATAACAGTGATCTCCTATCAAAAGGGAATGAGGCTGCGGATGCAGCGGCAAAGGACGCTGCTGCTCTCCCTCTGATGATTGTGAAGCCTGTTTTACAACCCATCACAGAGACCCTGTTGCGTGCTTTCCAGGACCAAGCACCCCCTCAAAAGCAAGCAGAATGGGAGGAGAGAGGTGCAGCAATAGGTCTAGGACAGTTGAGGCATCTTAATTCTAAGGTTTGCCTACCAAGAGCACTGTATCCAATGATGTGTGCCCTAGCCCATGGGAAAACACACTGTTCAAAGGGAGCTATGAGCCAGCTAGTGTTACAGACATGGCATGCTCCTGGTTTTCAAAATGCAGCAGCCAAATATACAGAGGGCTGCATGACATGTGCACAACACAACCCTGGTAAAACCACCAAAACACCAGCTAAACACACTCCTAAGTCCTACTACCCCTTTCAGCGATTACAGGTGGACTACATACAACTACCTAAGGTGGGAATGTACCAATATGTACTTGTTTGCACTGATTTATTTTCAGGATGGCCAGAAGCTTTTCCAGTGGCTAAAGCAAATGCAGATACCACAGCAAAGAAACTGATAGCTGAGGTAGTGTGCCGCTATGGAGTACCAGAGACAATTGAAAGTGACAGAGGTACTCACTTTACCCAAGAACTATTGAGGAACATATTAAAAAGCCTTGGGATAGAACAAGCATTTCACACTCCCTATCACCCACAAAGCAGTGGTAAGGTAGAAAGACTAAATGGAACTTTGAAATTAAAAATCCAGAAGGCCATGAATGAAACTTCTTTACCGTGGACACAATGTCTACCCCTGGCTTTATACTCTGTAAGAACCACACCAAGAGGGAAGGATAAACTTTCTCCCTATGAAATATTGTTTGGAAATATGCCAAAGACTGGACTGTATTTTCCTCAGCAGTTACAAAAGCATTATGACAATATGACCACGTACTTGGCTGCCCTACACAAGCAACTGGAGAGGACACATAAACTAATCCTTTCTTCTATTCCAGATCCAAACTTTCTTTCAGGTACCCACTCACTACAACCTGGAGACTGGGTGGTAACAAAGATACACAACAGGAGCAGTCTGGAACCAAGGTACAGCCAACCAGTAGAAGTACAGCTGGTCACCGCCACATCAGTGAAGCTCCAAGGACGAGCCAATTGGATACATGCAAGCCATTGCAAAAAGGTTATCAGCCCAGATGACGTCGCCTCGATCGATGATGTTGCCCTTGGCAGGGTTGGTGTTGATGTTGCCCCTCGTGGGGACGATGACTCAAGTTCTCAAGGAGGAAGTGGACAATAAATTCATAAAACATCATCAAATTATAACAGCATTAACAAACTTATCTGATTGTTGGATATGCACACACAGTCCTATAAGTTCAAAATCCATGCCATACATGGCTGTGCCCCTTAGTGAGAAAGAACTTCTTAACACTACATGTTGGGATCCCTCAAAGGTAAAGGATAACACAAAAAGGTATACATGGTCTAATACCAGTGTGCCCTTACCCATAGCAGGATGGATGGAGGATCCCTGGTGGCAGGTAAATCTAACCCTGATACCTGGTAAGGCACTGATTCTCACACAAAAGGAAAATGGAAAATGGGTCCCTAAAAATGTCACTAAAACACTGACACTAGGTGAGATCCCCATAAAAGGCATAAAGATAAGCTTCAAAAAAACCCAACAGACCTCAGATGTATTTAGACCAAGTCTGGTAGAACGGTACATACATAATGGTAGTTGGGAATACGGCCATTTCTTCCCTTCAGGAAGTAAGACTGATTGTAAACGTTATCCAGGGTATATGGAAGAAACAGACTTACAAGGGAATGAAACTATGTATTGTGGATGCACAGGAGTATACCATGGGTCTTTGGGAACAAATTGTCCTTGGTGTGTATTACAGCAGTCTTTTCCCTTAGTTCATTTTGCTCACATGTTAACCCTAGGAAGTATGCAATGGTTTGACCTTCCCCATGATATATATATAGTGTGCGGACATAATGCATATAAATGGATCCCGCAGACTACCACAGGTACCTGTACCCTAGCTAGGTTACAGTCTGCTACCTGGACATGGGACAAGGATGCACTTCCTTATGATAAAGTACCAAAACATATGCTGTACAAAAGGGAGGGAAAGCAAAAAGCCCACCCATTGGTACACTTACCTTGGCACACCAAGTTAGGATATGCTCTATCCATCTTTGGAGGACCAATTAGAAATGCACATAACATAGAAAAACTAGCAGAGTTGTTTGACAATATTACCAAATTAATATTTGATGCTTTAAATGTATCTTCAGTACTTACCCGACAGCTTATTACTGTTACTAACCAACATACACTTGTACTAGATTACTTAACTGCAAGTCAAGGGGGTATGTGCCAGATAGTGGGTCCTGCATGCTGTCATTATATAGATCCCCAAGGGACAGTACAGATTAAACATGATATTGAACAAGCAAAGCAATTAAAGGAGGAATTTAGGAAAGCCAATTCTGAAGAAGATTGGAACCTAGATTTGCCAGACTGGTTGTCATGGCTGAACGCGGCCTCATGGTTCAGAGGCATTGAGGATGGGCTGCAGGACTCATGCAAGGCGCTTTACATATATTACTCATAATATTGATTATATACGTTTTTGTTAAATTAGTAGCATGTCTGATACCTATGCTATGTAAGAAGGCTAAGAAAATTGTCTATCATAAGCCGAAACCTTTTAATCAACAATACCCTATGTCACAGGGATTTTATGCACAAGGCCAGAACCTGGTGAATGGGTGAACACCCCACCATGTAACACTAAGTGTGTGTTCATTTATTAAAGCTTTGCCATTTATATCTTATATACATGTTAGGACTTTTATACAGGGCATGCTGTTATTGTTATCACCATATAGATATTGACAAAGGTAGAGTCCAACAAATCCAAGCAGCTGTGCAGACGAGCAACTACGGGACTTGTCAACGCACTGACGGGACCCTATACCCAAACCTGAACTTGGTGATAGCATTATATTATTAGTAGTGGCCCTATTCACTATTTTGTTTGAGGTTTATAATCAGATAATTCTTAATCTCTGTATTTTAATATGAGAAAAAGGGGGGTTTGTGATGGATGGTCAAATTGCTTATGTTCTCTGTATTAAATTACACTATGAATTATCAAGCAGGATGCCGGATTATGAAGATATGTATTCTCCATTTTGTAATGATCTCTTTCTGTTACTGCTCGAATCACAAGGGAATAAGTTATTACTTTGTGTTCTTCGTCGTGGCCTTCAATACTGGTAGATAGGAGTCTGGCAGAACGCCTAGACCTGAAATAATCATTATATTTCCAATTAATTCTTTATCTCAGTATTTCACACACATATATGAAATCATCACATAGCCTTATGAAAACCTCCTACATTTCTATTGTTTGTAGGCCAGGATTTGCAGGTGTTAGAAAGATCACGTGACCTCAGTGGGAAGGTACCCTATGACGTATTTTCAGTCTACGTGTAAAATGTTATGATTGGTTGTTCCATGAGAGGTAACACCCTGATTAGAGGGTACGCCCTGAGGGTATATTAACCTATGTATCTTGATTATAAATGAGAATATTGATTGAGACGACAGATTGCTATTGTCTTTATTGATCTCCCGGTGCACTGCTGATACTTCAATTACCATATTTGAATACCACCTGACAAAGCAGAGGGAGCCCATTAGAGCACCCATCCCAAAAGGTGCTACCTGGAAGGGGTTTCTTCGACACGGTATAGGTGTGGAGGATGCTGGTAAAGCGAGAAACCAACATGTCTGTGTGTCAAATTCTGCAGAGATGAGTCGTGACTGGAATAAGTTGTCACAATGGTCTGGGCCGAATGGAGAAAACAAGGGAAAGTGAACGACTAATCAGAGAAAACATCACCTAAGTTAGCGTGGGAAAGCTACAAGTGGAACTGTGATTGGTGAGTCACTCCTAGAACACTGCACAGTACACAGGCAACGATTTTGTAATGTGTACGTAAACATTTTGGTCTGTCCATGAATTTTAGCTCAGTTGTCCAGAAATTTCTGAAGTGGAGGTTGGCAAACCTGGTGACCCCGTTTTTCCTACCTACGGCCAATGCTAGGATGCATGCCATACACGTCGTGTTTCCTACAGGCGTGGCCCAACTAATTGCAGAGGCGTAGCAAGACTAATGCCGTCTTAACATTAGTCCCCAACCGACATAACCGCTGTCACAGCTGCTCGTCCTGCCACAAAGGTGGTGGGAGTGGCAGGTAGGAGTGTGGTCATGTAAAGTCATTGTGTCATCGGACATCAGTACGCAAACAATCCCATGTGATCAACCAGACAGCATAATGCTGTAGGAAGAGACACGTCTGCATGGACCAATAGTAAAGAAACAGGGGCGGAGGTTAAAATATATCAACTAAAGAAGTAGTATTGAAAATAATCAATAAACGCAAACCTAATATCAAGTAATCAACGTCAAACTTCTATGTACCTGCATAAAACAGCACTAGCTATGCATATATACATACGCAATATACATAAATTTGGTAGTGAACAAATAATAAAAACGGGGAATAAAATGAATTCATATAATAAATACCCATAACAATGAAGACATCACAGTGAATACAGTGATATATTATAACTGAACACAATAATTTGCATTCAATGATGTTTGTACAATACCCAGTAGATGACTATACATGTAAATTCATATGTAAAAAAACATAAGGAATGTACAATTTTACACATTCATATACAGTGCATTTGGAAAGTCTACAGACCCTTTCACTTTTTTCACATTTTGTTCTGTTGAGGCCTTGTGCTAAAATAAATTTTTTTTACGTTTTCCCCCATCATTTTGCACTCAATACCCCATAATGACAAAGTGAAAACAGAATGTTAGTAATCTCTGCTAATTTATTGAAAAGGAAAAACGAAAATATTGCATTGACATACCCTTACTAAAGTCTCAAACGATCTCTTGGCAGCTAAATATAATGGCAAATACGCTCTACTGATTCTTCTGGATCTCTCTTCAGCCTTTGACACTGTAGACCACTAACTCCTACTTAACATGCTCCACTCTATTGGCCTTAAATACACAGCTCTCTCTTGGTTTTCTTCCTATCTCTCTGACCGCTCATTCAGTGTGTCATTTGCTGGTTCTACTTCTTCTCCTTTTCCCCTTGCTATCAGGGTTCCGCAGGGATAAGTCCTAGGTCTGCTCCTCTTTTCTCTCTACACAGCCCCTATTGGACAAACCATCAGCAGATTTGACTTCCAGTACCATCTCTACGCTGAGGACACCCAATTATATGCCCCTTCCCATGACATCACCCCTACTCTAATATAAAACACCAGTGATTGTCTGTCCGCTGTCTCTGACATCATGTCCTCTCGCTATCTGAAACTGAATCTTTCTAAAACTGAGCTCTTTGTGTTTCCACCATCTACTAACCTACCTAAACCTTATGTCTCCATCTCAGTGTGTGGCACTACCATAACTCCCAGGCAGCATGCGCGCTGTCTTGGGGTTATTTTTTTACTCAGATCTTTCCTTTACTTCACACGTCCAATCACTTCCCCGCTCCTGTCACTTTCACTTCAAAAACATCTCTAGAATCCACCCTTTTCTTACTGTGGAAACAGCCAAAACTCTCAGGGTATGTGCACACGATAGCAGGCATTTACGTGTGAAAAGACAGACTGTTTTCAAGAGAAAACAGCTGCCTCGTTTCACACGTAAATGCTCCTCCTCGTAATATAGGAGGCGTCTGTGACGCTCGTAAATCTTGAGCTGCTCTTCATTGAGTTCAATGAAGAACAGCTCAAATTACGTTGCAAAGAAGTGCCCTGCACTTCTTTGCCGAGGCAGTCAATTTACGCGTCGTCGTTTGACAGCTGTCAAACGACGACGCGTAAATTACTAGTCGTCTGCACAGTACGTCGGCAAACCCATTCAAATGAATGGGCAGATGTTTGCCGACGTATTGTAGCCCTATTTTCAGGCGTAAAACGAGGCATAATACGCCTCGTTTACGCCTGAAAATAGGTCGTGTGAACCCAGCCTCATTGTCGCTCTGATTGACTCGTTTTGATTACTGTAACTCCTTACTAATCGGTCTTCCACTTACTATACTCTCTCCTCTCCAATCTATCCTTAATTCAGCAGCCAGGCTCGTCTTTCTGACCAACCGCTACACCAATACCTCTACTCTGTGCCAGTCACAGCACTGGTTACCCATAACCTTCAGAATTAAATTCAAACTTATTACTCTCACCCACAAAGCTCTTCACGGTGCTGCACCACCTTACATCTCCTCCCTCATCTCTGTCTACTAGCCTACTCGGGCTCTACGTTCTTCCAACGACCTTAGATTAACATCCACCATAATCCGAACCTCCCACACCCGTCTCCAAGATTTTCTCATACTGCAACAGTCCTCTGGAATGCGCTACCCCAGACAATCCGATCAATTCCCAACATCCACAGTTTTAAACGTGCCCTGAAAACACATATTTTTAGACAGGCCTATAACATCCCCTACTCTCCTTGCGACCTAATGCACTTTATATCTGTCATATACAGATACTGGCTTGTGACCGGCTCATGCAGCTTTATGTGTACTATCCCATGTGTATAAAAGATGGTTGGACCATTGTACTTAACAAGCACTTTTTTACATTTTGTGTCTCCTCATTCTTTCCTCATAGATTGTAAGCTTTTGCGAGCAGGGTCCTCACTCCTCTTGTTGGAATTGTAAATTCATTTTGTCAATTTGTAATGTCTGCTATTGTCTGTACAATGTACCCCCTGAATTGTAAAGCGCTGCTGAATATGTTGGCGCTATATAATTAAAGATTATTATTATTTATTCAGAGGGTTCTTAGCCATAGCTAACTTCCCTATGCTATCAGCTCAGGTTATAAACCAGGTGGGAAAGGATCCCCAAAAATTTTTAGGGTCCAGCTCGACCATAAAATACGCACCCAAAGATACGGCCAAAAACATAAACGCAAGTAGAAACAGATATCCTACTAGCAGAAAGTAGTATCCAAGCAACAGACCTATGAATTTACAGTGCTTAATCTGTCAGTTTTTATTCTCACTAGAATAAACATATTGAAGAAAGGTCTTAACTTTGTTCCAGCAAATAATTTTGAACTTTTTTTTTTATAATATAATTTTTTATTGCTGTTGATTTATAGAACAAAATATTCCATACTACATAACAAAAAAAACTAAGAAAATGTTCAGAGTTAACATTATATCAAACAAAATATTATGTAGTACAGACACTATCCCAAAAGTCAATACTGGAAAATCAACAGTCATCTCCCTAAAACCCTGGAAAATATCACGTGGGGAGGGGAGAGAGAGAAAAAAAAACATTACTCCTCAAACAACTACGAACACATTTTAAACCAGCACTAAGGTCTTTTTCTGTTCGGGGGATAGTGAATGAGATCTGCTTGATGTATACTGCATTTCTGACAATTATTGTTATTCCTTAACCCCATAACCTTTAAAAGCTTCGGCATATAATAAAGTCTGTGATTGATCATGAAACAAATAAATCGGGGATCGTGATTTAACCCCTTAGTGTCTAAGCCTGTTTTGGCCTTGTGGACACAGCCGATTTTTGCAAATCTGACATGTGTTACTTTATGTGGTAATAACTCCAGAATGCTTTTGCCTATCCAAGCGATTCTGAGATTGTTTTCTGGAGACATGTTGTACTTTATGATACTGAAAAAATTTGGTCGTTAAATTCAATATTTATTTGTAAAAAACACCAAAATTGAGAAAATTTGCAAAAATCTGCATTTTTCTAAATTGTAATGTATCTGCTTGTAAAACAGATAGTTATACCACACAAAATATTTACTAGTTAACATTTCCTATATGTCTACTTTATGTTTGCATCCTTTTTTGAACGTCCTTTTATTTTTCTAGGACGTTACAAGGCTTAGAACTTTAGCTGCAATTTCTCGCATTTTCAAGAAAATCTCCAACCTGTATTCAACAAAGACAATAAACTGAAGGAAATATTCCCGGATTTACCTCTCCTTGCATACAAACAACCACCAAACCTAAGGAATCTCCTGGTCAGAAGTGCCCTCTCACCACCATCAGAGACTGGTACTTTTCCTTGCAACAGTAGAAAATGCAAGACCTGTACCAACATCTTATCATCAAACACCATCCAGATACCAAACACGCAGCAGGACTATAAAATCACTGGCACATTCTCCTGTACATCCTCCAATCTAGTGTACATGATCCTGTGTACAAGGTGAATCAATAAAGGAATCTACATTGGAGAAACCATACAAAAACTACAAACCAGGATGAATCTTCACAGACATACAATAAAACAGGAGGTGGATACACCCGGGAGAAAACACTTCTCTTGTCCTGATCACAGTTTGGCAGATTTAAAAGTCCTAATACTAAAGGGTGATTTTAAAAATAACAGAGAGAGAAAAATTTGGGAATTCAAGATGATGATAAAATTCCAGTCATTGACACAAGGCCTCAATCTAACACCAGGATTTATGAGCCACTACATGGACACACGTCACATCTCCCATCAGACTGACTCCAGATGCCTTAACTCCTAAGTCATCACCCCTATAACCTCCGTTTTATTGCCCAGGCTTATCTTAATGATGTATCACCTCATGTACTAATTGTCTTTGCGTAACATCTAAATGTTGTGCTTTTTTCGAAGTCATTCATTTGTAAACTGCCTGAAGAAGGAGCCTCTGTGCTCTGAAAGCTTGCATACAGAACTTTTATGGTTAGCCAATAAAGGTATCATACCTTCTATACTTTTGTCTTTTTTGACACAAAGGTATTTAACATTGCAAGAATATTTCAAAAGGTTATTTTTTCAGGGACCAGTTCAGTTCTGAAGTGGCTTTGAGGGCCTTATATATTAGAAAGTCCCCATAAATCATTAAAAACTGCACACCTCAAAGTATTCAAAACAGCATTCAGAATTTATTTTAACCCTTTAGGCATTTCACAGGAAATAAAGCAAAGTAGAGGTGAAATTTACAAATTTCAATTTTTTTTACGAAATTCATTTGTAATACAGTTTTTTCTGTAACACAGAAGGTTTTACGAGAGTAACGCAACTCAGTACTTATTGCCCAGATTCTGCAGTTTTTAGAAATATCCCACATGTGGCCCTAGTGTGCTAATGGACTGAAACACAGGCCTCCGAATCAAAGGAGCACCTGGTGGATTTTGGGGCCTCTATTTTATTAGAATATATTTTAGGCACCATGTAAGGTTTGAAGAGGTCTTGTGGTGCCAAAACAGTGGAAACCCTCCAAAAGTGACCCCATTTTGGAAACTACACCCCTCAAGGAATTTTTTAAGAGGTATAGTTAGCATTTTTAGCTCACAGGTTTTTTGCTACATTTATTGGAACTGGTGTGTGAAAATGAAAATCAACTTTTTTTTTAAAAAAAACATACGATGTTTTAGTTTTTACAAGTAATAAAGGAGAAAAAACACCATAAGATTTGTAAAGCAATGTCTCCCGATTACGGCAATACCCCATATGTGGTAATAAATTGCTGTTTGGACCCACAGCAGCGCTCAGAAGGGAACGAGGGCCATTTGGATTTTGGAGCGCAGATTTTGCTGAAATGGTTTTCGGTGCCATGTCGTGTTTAAAAAGCCCTGGAGGGACCAGAACAGTGGAAACTCCCAAAAAGTGACCCCATTTTGGAAACTACACCCCTCAAGGAATTTTTCTAGTGGTATAGTTAGCATTTTGACCCTACACGTTTTTGCTGAATTTATGGGAATTATGCAGTGAAATTGAAAATAAATAATAATTTAATAATTATATAATTATAATTTAATAATAATAAAATGTAGCTTTAGCTCTGATTTTTTCATTTTTACAATAAATAAAGGAGACAAAACACCCCAATATTTGTAAAGCAAACTCTTCTGAGCACAGCAATACCCCATATGTGGTAGTAAACTGCTGTTTGGACACATGGCGGAAGTTAGAAAGGATGGAGCGCCACTTGACTTTTTGAGCTCAAGTTTTGCTGGACTGGTTTGCGGCCCCATGTCACATTTGCAGAGCCACTGAGGGGTCAAAATAGTGCAAACCTGGCAAAAGTGGGAAACGATACCCCTCGTAGAATTTATCTAGAGGTATAGTGAGCATTTTGACCCCACAGTTTTTTTGCTGAATTATTGGAATTAGGCAGTGAAAATGAAAATCTACATTCTTTCCACTAAAATGTTGAATCCCACAGGTGTTTCATAGATTGTATTAGAATGAGGCAGTGAAAATGAAAATTTATTTTTTTTCCCAAAAATATGTAGTTTTGCACCCAATTTTTTTTCCACAAGGGGTAATAGGAGAAAAAACAACACATAATTTGTTACCCAATTTCTCCCGAGTACGGCAATACCCCATGTGTGGCCCTAAACTGCTGTTTGGGCACATGGCAGAGCTCAAAATCAAAGGAGTGCCATGTGGCTTTTAGAGCACAGATTTTGCTGGACTGGTGTACGGGCGCCATATCGCATTTGCAGAGCTCCCTTAGGTACCAGAGTAGAGTGGAAAACCATGAGAAGTGACCCCATTTTGTAAACTACACCCCTCAAGGCATTTATTATTTGCCTGGACATATGACAGGGCTTAGGAGTGAAAGGCGCATGTGAGACCTATTTTGGTGATTTTCGCAGCATTAGCCCACAATGGCAGTGCTTTGGGGTCAAATAGTAAAACAAACCCCCAGAAGTGACCCCCATTTTGGAAACTGCACCCCTGAAGGCATTTTATTAAGTGGTGTAGTGAGCATTTTGACCATACAGGTTTTTTCTTCTATTAGAAATGAATGCTCAGTGGATGGTGCAAAGTGAAAATTGCAAATTTCCACAGGTATGTGCCATTTTAGTGCACAATATTTTGTGCCCAGTTCGTGCCACTGAAGACAAATACCTCAAACTGTTAAGCAGGTTCTCCCGGGTATGGCGATGCCATATATGTGGACGTAAACTGCTGATTGGGCACGCTGCAGGGCTCAGAATGGAGGGAGCGCCATTTGGCTTTTGGAGCGCAGATTTTGCTTAGTGGTAGTTTTGTTTGGGGTTTTGCTGGTATTTCAGTTTATCATTTGGGGCTTATGTAAGCTGTGCGGAGTACATCAGGGTATAATAAGAGGGTATAATAATTGGGGGCTGTGTTCACACGGAGTATTGTGCCGAGTTTTTTGACGCGGAAACCGCGCCGCAAGACTCGACAAAAACGGCCCGAAAACGCCTCCCATTGATTTCAATGGGAGGCGTCGGCGTCTTTTTCCCGCGAGCAGTAAAACTGCCTCGCGGGAAGGGGAAGCGACATGCCCTATCTTCGGGCGCTTCCGCCTCTGACCTCCCATTGACTTCAATGGGAGGCAGAGAAAGCGTGTTTCGCGCTGTTTTGTGCCCGCGGCGCTCAATGGCCGCGGGCGAAAAGCAGCGCGAGAATCGCCGCGAAAATCGGCATGCAGGGATAGGAGTGTCTGCCTCGGACTTCCAAACTGAGTTTTGAGGCAGATATTCCTCCTGCAAAATACCCTGTGTGAACATAGCCTAATGGTGCCTGCAGCATGGTAGGTGTAATTTGATCTGTGATTGCAGATCTCCATATGCTGTGAACACTGCTTAGTGTTTGGCTATTCGTGTAGTCCCCTCCCTCTGCATTTTATATTTAAAACAACCACTATCCCATCAGTCAGTACCCCTTGAGAAAGCTGACGGCGAAACGTGCGTCGGGGGTCGGTCAGTGTGGAGTGTTCCTGCGTGCTTCCTATCATGCAGTCCATGGGTTTGTGCAATATCCTTTATTTATAAAGCATGGTCTTTGTTTTGGGTGCAACTTGGAGCTCTAGCTGTATACTCTTATATGCATGCACAATTGTGTGCTCTTCTGTTAGGTGCTAAATATATTTATGTGCTTCTGTTGTCCAAATACTTGATCTATATGATTATCTTTTCTATAGATATCTGCATTTGTTACCACATCACAGGATGTTTATAGTATGGTAGCATATATATTGGATTATTCACGCAGCTCCTCCATACTCTCCTTTTTAACTGTGTGCTATATTGTTTTTATATTTTGATGGCCAATGTGTTATGTATATTTCAATAAAGTTTATATTGTCATGGTACATGACTTGTGCTATGTGTGTTTCATTTTCTGGATATACTAGTAGTCTTCACAGTCTGGTATAGGTATTGATATTTGCTTTATGATTTGTGTGGACGCATTATTGTTTGGCGCATGCCAATGGTCTATACTCGTATAGGTATTCATGATTGGGCACGCTGCAGGGCTCAGAATGGAGGGAGCACCATTTGGCTTTTGGAGCACAGATTTTGCTTAGTGGTAGTTTTGTTTGGGGTTTTGCTGGTATTTCAGTTTATCATTTGGGGCTTATGTAAGCTGTGTGGAGTACATCAGGGTATAATAAGAGGGTATAATAATTGGGTAAATAAATAATATTTCATACATGTTTTTGCCAGTGTCGCACTGATAAATGGTGCCAGATCTTATCCGCTTTTGGACACTCTGCACATTTTGCATCACTATATTCTGAAAGCCAGAATTTCTTTATTTTTTTCTCCACCGGAGCTGTGTGAGGGCTTATTTGTTGCAGGAAAATCTGTAGATTTTATTGGTATCATTTTGGGGTACATGCGATTTTTTGATCACTTTGTATTTAATTTTTTTGGTAAGCAAGGTGACCAAAAACCTGCAATTCTGATGTTTTTTATTATTTATTTTTTTACGGCGTTCGCCATGCGCTATGAATGACAATTTTACTTTATTCTGCGGGTCGGTACGATTACGGCGATACCATATGTATATAGTTTCTCTTATGCTTTGCAGTGTCTGCATGATAAAATCACTTATTGTTTCAAATAATTTATTTTTTGTGTCACCATATTCTGAGAGCCATAACTTTTTTATTTTTCCGTCAAAAAAGCTGTGGGAGGGCTTGTTTTTTGCGGGACGGGATGCAGTTTTTAATGGTATAATTTTGGGGTACATGCAGCTTTTAGATCCCTTTTTTTATTCTGTTTTGCGAGGGGTAGTGGCTAACAAACAGCGATTCTGGAATAGTTTATTTAATTTTATTACGGTGTTCACCATACGCGTAAAATAGCATGATATTTTTATAGTTTGGGTCATTACGGACGTGGGGATACCACATGTGTACTTTTTTTTTATGTTTTTTGGTTTTTCCTGTAATAAAAGACTTATTATTGGAAAAAAGACGGTTATAGTGTTTTTTAACATGAAACTTATGTTTTTTTACTTTTTTACAACATTTTTATTAACTTGTTTTAACTTTTTTTGTGTCCCACTAGGGAACTTGAAGGCATGAAGCCCTGATCGCTATTCTAATACACTGCACTACCTACATAGTACAGTGTATTAGACCTGTCAGCTATTCACTGACAGCAAGCCTATTAGGCTTCGCCTCCCGGCGGGGGCCTATTAGGCTTCCATGCTAGGAAGCGATTGTTAGGCTACGGTTGTCATAGCAACCATCGGAACACCCGTGGGTGCCGATGGTTGTCATTAGCAACCATAGGTTGCGATCTAAGGGGTTAATCGGCCGGATCGGAGCCTTTCTCCAGTCCTGGCCATTAGAGCACGATGTCAGCTATGACAAACAGCTGACACCCATGCCCGTGGCAACCATCGTGGTTGCCGACAGGCTACAAGACACTTCGATGCAACACACTTCGCGTTGATCGATGCATCTAAGGAGTTAATCGGCCGGATCGGAGCCTAGCTCCGGTCCTGGCCGTTGCAGAGGGGTGTCAGACAGCTGATAACCGGCGGTGATAGCACTGGCTCAGCTTCTGAGCCAGCGCCATCACATACACTACGTCATGGAGCTGTCATTGGTCAGTCTGCTTTGATTGACCAATCACAGTGATCGCCGGCAGGAGACCGCTGTGATTGGTCCCCTGCCGTCTTACTGTGCCGATCAACTGTCATAAACAGTTGACGGCACAGTTGACAGGGTGACAATTTTTAGCCAGGAAGCACCGGTACGTCCTTAAAGCACTGCAATACAGGACGTACCCGTGTGTCCTGGTGCGGTAAGGGGTTAATGATGCTTCTCCGATATGTTTATATACTAACCCCCAATCGATCCTAATCCCAAGATCCTTATCCTATTTTCTTTGTGATTTAATAAGATTTCCTTCATTCACTAAAAGGATTTTTTTATATAGTGAAGACAATGATTTATATTTAATGGCCAAAAAGGCATGATGTATTTGAAAATATCTAAACACACCGCAATCAGGGACCTTGTACAGATTTTGCAGTTCCATAAAAGTTTTTAGTTGTGCATTATTAAATAAATGTGATGACATGCTTGTCCCATAGAGGAGTGACTTCAATAAAGTTATTCATTTTTTCAATGAGTTTGACAGCATCCCAGACACGCAGCTGGTTATCATAAATAGGTCCAAGTCCCAAAACAGGGGAATTCAGAACCCCGGCTTCTAGAGCTTCAGAAATATTAGACCATTTGTCCCCTAGTGTTTTCAACAAAAATCTATTAGCCCCCAGGCCCTCCCAGTCCCAGAACTGTTGGAACTGAGAAGCTATAAATAGAAGTATTTAATGCAATTTTTTTCCCGTTCCAAATTAGGTTATTAGATATAGCTTCTAGAGTTTTAAAAAAATTGCCGGGTAACCAAATCAGACAGTTGGAGACATTTTTTTATATTTTAGGTAAAAAAAACATGTTGATCAGTGCAATTTTTGCAGCTCTGGTCAATGGTAACTTATTCCATGCTTTAACTTTCCCCCTCAAAAATGCAAACAGAGGAATTATATTCAGTGTAATGTAGTCAGCGGGGTCCCTAGTAATTTTTATGCCTAAATATTCAAACACCTCAACAGAGTTCAAGGAGGAAATCTGATTGGGAGTAACCTCAGCTTAGGTATTTGACAAACTAGATTTTTAACAATTAATTTGAAGGCCAGCCCGCTCACCAAACTCTTGGTATAACCGAAGTAGATGGTCGACCGAAGATAAATCCCCTATAAACAGAAGAACATCATTTGCGTATAACGAGATTTTAGAGACCTCATTACCCATTTGAAAACCCACTATATTCTCGGAGGTTCTTATCTTCATTGCCAAAACCTCAATTGCTAAAGTAAATAAGAGAGGGGATAGAGGACAACCCTGCTGCATTCCCCTTTCTAAGTTAAAGTAAGCTGATTTTTGACCATTAATGCCTGCTCTGGCCTGTGGTTGCCTATACATTAATTTAATCCAATTTATGAGTTTTTCCCTGATACCAAAACAACCCAAAATCCTATAAAGAAAACACCATTCGACTGTATCGAAAGTTTTCATCGCATCGATTGAGAGGATAGCACCCTTCTTAGCGTACACGTTCCCGTATTGTAAATTAGCAAAGACTCAGGGGACATTCTTTACCATAACTCTTCCCGAAATAAACCCGGTCTGGTCCGAGTGAATTATACTTTATTACCTATATAAGTCTGCCGCCCAGAACCTTGGCCAACAGCTTGACGTCAGTATTCAACAGTGAAATAGGCCGGTACAATTCCTGCAAGAGAATCTCCTTATGTTTCTTAGGAATCACAATAATTTCTGTGGTCTCCATAGATTCGGGAGGCCTACCTCTAACATAGGAAACATTTTGATGCTTCCACTAGAATAGCGATAAATTTAACCTGGTATAACTTATATAGTTCAAATGGTATTCTGTCTACTTCCATAGCTTTGTTACTTGGCGTTTCCAGCAGGGATGCTCTCAATTTCTCCGATGTTATTGGGTGATCTAGCATTAATCTTTGTTCATTATCAGTATTAGGGAATAACATTCAATCCAGATAAGCAGTACAGGTCTTGATAGAATGCTCTGAATTCTTCTACTACTTCCCTAGCATCATGCCCCTTTTGTATTCTTAATGGAGGAAATAGAATTGGAAGGCCGTTGGTTATTTACAATATGGGCCATAAATGTACTTGATTTGCTAGCTTCAAAATAGTATTGTTTGCAAATTAAAAAGATTTCTGATTCTGCTTCCTCCTGTATCAAGTTTTCATATTTAATTTGGGAGACTTTCCATTAAGATTCAGTAGCTTTTAAAGGATTATCTACATATTGCCTTTTAGCCTCCTCTAGTTGTTTTTTTTAATAATATCTCTTTAAATAAACTGTGTTTTGTTAATAATATTTTAGTTTTTGAAAACAATTCCCCTAATAAATGCTTTTAGGGTATCCCGTAATATTGCTGAATCCAGATAACCTGAGTTGGCTTCCAGAGACACTGACAATTCATTACCTGTCTCGCGGAATGGAATTTTCACCAGGACTGAAAAATCTTATATACCTTACTAGAGATGAGCGGTCCGAACATCGGGAAAAATTCGGTTCGCAGCGAATCCGAACTTCACCGGGTTCGGCCGAACCCGTTTTGACCGAACCCGGCTACAATTTGGCGCCTGCCACAAGTTAGATGTAAAATGGAGGATGTCACAATATCACCTGACATCAGGCTACCCCATAATGCCTGGCAAACTGCTCTCCCAGCAAATCGGGAGGCAGCATAGGGGCGGGCTCAAGCCTGCAATAAAAGTCTATGCACGGAGCTCAGCGGCCATTTTACAGACAGGAGCTGTAGGGATAGCATCTCTGTGCAGTTAGGGAAAGCTTTAGGAATCTAAAAGACAAGGAATCCAGCAATCGAAGGGGCTCATCCACTACAGTGGGAGTCTAATCTCAACATCCAAATTGCAATACAAATTCTCCATTTGCCAAGCCAGTGTGTGAATAAGCTTTTAGAAGGGGCTCATCCCCGTTGCATGGGTTAACCTAACAATCCAACTTGCAATACAGGCAGCCTTTGTAGTACTACAACGCCCAGCATTCCCTGAGTGCACAGTGGCTGATAGAAATTCTCACTCATTGCCATTTGCCAAGCCAGTGTGTGAATACGCTTTTAGAAGGGGCTCATCCCCGTTAACATAACAATCCAACTTGCAATACAGGCAGCCTTTGTAGTACTACAACGCCCAGCATTCCCTGAGTGCACCGCGGCGTGGCTGATAGAAATTCTCATTCATTGCCATTTGCCAAGCCAGTGTGTGAATACGCTTTTAGAAGGGGCTCATCTCCGTTAACATAACAATCCAACTTGCAATACAGGCAGCCTTTGTAGTACTACAACGCCCAGCATTCCCTGAGTGCACCGCGGCGTGGCTGATAGAAATTCTCATTCAGCGCATTTGCCAAGCCAGTGTGTGAATACGCTTTTGGAAGGGGCTCATCCCCGTTAACATAACAATCCAACTTGCAATACAGGCAGCCTTTGTAGTACTACAATGCCCAGCATTCCCTGAGTGCACCGCGGCGTGGCTGATAGAAATTCTCATTCATTGCCATTTGCCAAGCCAGTGTGTGAATACGCTTTTAGAAGGGGCTCATCCCCGTTAACATAACAATCCAACTTGCAACACAGGCAGCTGAGGCAGCCTTTGTAGTACTACAACGCCCAGGGCCAGCATTCCCTGAGTCAGTGCACAGTGGCTGATAGAAATTCTCATTCATTGCCATTTGCCAAGCCAATGTGTGAATACGCTTTTAGAAGGGGCTCATCCCCGTTGCATCCAACTTGCAATACAGGCAGCTGAGGCAGCCTTTGTAGTACTACAACGCCCAGGGCCAGCATTCCCTGAGTCAGTGCACAGTGGCTGATAGAAATTCTCATTCATTGCCATTTGCCAAGCCAGTGTGTGAATAAGCTTTTAGAAGGGGCTCATCCCCGGGGTTTTGATTCAACTTGCTGCACTCCAGCACAGCAGTGAAATGTCTGGTAAAAAACAAGGTTGTGAAAGGACGGAGTAGAGGTAAAAACACCCATGCCTTGTCCTCTTCCAGTCCAAATGTTTGATCTGTTGGTTCCAGACCCAGTACCAGCATTTGTGGCACAAGACATGTGCCCAGTTCCACTAGTAGCAGCAGCCATGTGCCTGCTGGTAGTAGTAGCAGTATCAGCAAGCCAGACTTGTCCATCTCCTCCGATGGGGGTGTTACTTTCGACAATACGGCCATTGTGGACTGGTTGGCTGGCTCACGGTCATCTCAGCAGGAAGACTCTGACGATCTGGCTTCAAGCCAGGTTTCGTTGGATTCCAGATCCTCTACAGTTCCTTGGCACAGTGACAGTAGTAATATGGGTATTTCTAGTGTTTCCATTCCATCATCTATGTCTTCACTCCCCCTTCCTAGCGGGAAGCCATCTTTCCTGAGAGTCCTAAGAGACATCTCCTCGGGTGCGAAGGAAGATACTGAACAACATAGTGATGATGATTTGTTTTCTGCGAGTCAGCCAACGGAGTGTGTGGTGGAGGTGGAAGCGGTATCCGAGACGCATAGCTGTGGTAGTGGGGGTGTTGGTGGTAGCCGTGGTGGCAGATACAGTAATGAGGGGGCGCATGGAGCCCGCCATGATGTCACATCACATTCACAACACAGTGACAGAAGTGGCGGGGATGATGAGGAGGGCTATGATGATGTTGTTTTAGACAGGACGTGGGAACCAGGTGACGAGGTGATGACGGCGTCAGAGGAGGAGGGTAGTAGTGGCGGCACTGGCAGTGATAAACAGCCAAGCCGAGGTAGGGGCAGAAGTCAAACGTTGCAGCGGTAGGGTCAGCTCAGGAACCGGTGACGGCGACACTGATGCTACTGGTGTCCCAAAAAAAGCCTGCCAGACAAGGGGTAAGCTCGGGTGGTGGTGGTGGACGTGGTACTACCTCTTTACGGTACTCTGCCGTGTGCCAATTTTTCTGTACCTTCCCGGAGGACAAAAACATGGCATAGTGCCGTATCTGCAAGCAGAAAGTAAGGCAGGGCAGCAATGTAGGAACTACCGCTCTACATAAACACATGGAGCGGCATCACAAGGCCATGTGGGACAATCGACATGCCCCACCATCATCATGTACAACTAATGAAGACCCCTCTGCCGCTGCTGCTGCTGCTCCGAGTCCCTGTCATCTAAGTAGTAGCCAGGCCTTATCCACCATGTCGTTGTCGTCATCATCATCATCACTGTCACTAGTGCTCCTCCTACGTCCCGTCAGTTATCCATTACGGAATCGTTGTCAAATAAGCAACAATATATACCCAGTCATCCACTTGTCGTGCGGCTTGATTCACACCTGGCTAAGTTGTTGGTGGTGCAGTCGCTGCCGTACCACCTGGTTGACTCCGCCGGCTTCAAGCAATTGATGGCGTGCGCTCAGGTGGCGAATACCTAGCCGACATTACTTCTCCAACACAGCTGTCCCTGCCTTGCACAAGCACGTGGAGGAAAAGGTGGGCCAGTCCTTGCAATTATCCGTGTGCAGCAGGGTACATGCCACCGTCGACACGTGGAGCAGCAACTATGGGCAGGGATAGTACATGTCTTTCACGGCCCACTGGGTCAATATTTTGCAGTCTGATGCACCACCGCAGCAATGCCAGGCATTACCACTTCCATGCTTGTATCTTTCTGGTTCAACTCCGGACACCAGGCGCCTACCATCCTACTCCTCCTCCTTGCCCTCCTCAATGGAGGTCTTCCCGTCCCCGACAGGACACAGCGTATCTTCCACTCCTCCTCCCTCTTTTCATAGGTGCAAGGTAAAGCGCCACAACGCTGTCTTACACCTGCTAAGCCTGGGCAAGAAAAGCCACACAGGGCAGGAGCTGCTGCTGTGCATCAAAGAGGAAATCGCACGCTGGCTGTCTCCTCTGAAACTCACACTGGGCAATGTTGTCTCTGATAACGGGAAGAACGTTGTGGCTGCACTGCGTCTAGGTCACCTGACAGACGCTCCTTGCATGGCACATGTGATTAATCTGGTCATAACATGCTTCTTAAGGTCATATGTTGATTTGAAGGGTGTGCTGGCCATGTCCAGGAGGGTTTGCGTTCGCTTTAGACGTTCGTATGCATTTAAGCACGCCCTCCTGGACTTGCAGCATCAAAACAATCTCCCAGAACACAGCCTGATTTGCGACGTTCCAACACGCTGGAATTCCACCCTGCACATGTTGGACCGTCTGTACGAACAGCGGAAAGCCGTGAATGATTTCCTGATGCAGCAGACGGGCAGCGTTTGGAGCCAGTGTAATTTCGAACTCAGGCACTGGCAGCTGGTTAGAGACGCATGTCGCGTTTTGAGGCCCTTTGAAGAGGCCACATGATTTGTAAGCCGTGACGCTAGCGGAATGAACGATGTTATGCCGCTGATATTCATTATGGAGCAAACGCTCACAGCGATGATTCAGCAAAGGATGGAGGAAGGATCAGATCTGGCTATGGATGTTGAGGAGGAGGAGGATGAGGATGAGGAAACAGGACCTGAAGAGGAGCTGGATTTGGAGATTGAAGGAAGCGATAGGGGACGAGGCAGCTGCACAACATGACAGTGATGACGAGTCTGACGACGACCTTGATGATGGACAACCATGGCAGTATGGGGCGGAGATGGAACCAACCGGGCCCTCTGAAACGCTGGCCAGGATGGCGAGCTGTATGCTTCGTTACTTGCGCGCTGACTGTCGTATTGTTAGCATGAAGCAAAGAGATGAGTACTGGATAGCCACACTTTTAGACCCTCGGTATAAAGCCAGAATGGGGGAGTTTTTTGCGCCTTCCGAGAGGGAGGCAAAATTGGCTTATTATCGAGAGAAGCTATGCAGCCAGCTTGTCACGGCTTTCAAACGGCAAACACCTGCTGCAAGCATGTCTGACCGGGGGCCACTCTCCGCTCCCCACTGTCTCATCGTTCCACCGCCTCTGGCAGAGCCACCTCTGCAATAGGCGGCAGCAGCGGCAGCAGCAGCCGATTCAGTTTGGAAAATATGATGACAACATTTTTACATCCAATACCCCGACCTGACACACATTGTAGTCACCAAAGGGATGTTTACCATCTCCAGGTCCAGCACCTAAACAAACAGGTTCACTCGTACCTGTACTGTGCCCTTTCTCCGTCAGAAATTCTGATCCCAGACCCCATGGACTTCTGGGTCAGCAGATTGGATCATTGGCAAGAACTGGCCCAGTTTGCCATGGGTGTACTGTCTTGTCCACCCTCCAGTGTAGCGTCAGAGAGGGTATTCAGCGTGGCAGGGGGCTTCGTCACCCCTAAGCAAACAAGATTGTCCGCCAACAGCTTGGAAAATCTCACGTGAAAATGAATCAAGCGTGGATCGGTGAGGATTTTAAAACCCCTGTGCCTGAGATGCCACTGATTAGATCTGACATTGCTGCTGCCGCCTGCTACTGCCGCCTGCTACTACGGGATTCTGTCCTGTCCACTCTTTTTTTAATGTGCCGCTGTTGGTGCTGCTACTACTTCTACCACCAATCCACCCCCAGTGCCCCATCACAGGGCTTTGTCCTGTGACTGTCCAGTGTCTTTTAGTGTGCTGCTACTACTACTACCACCACCCTTGCTGTCCGTTGGCTACCTCTACTACCACCAATACACCTCCACTGTCGTCTGCTACAAGCAGGCCTGGAGGGCTTGTGAAAAGCCATTGCTTTTTGCTTTTACATCCATGTATGGATGAACCCCGGCAGGCATCTGCCAATAAAAAGGGTAAATTTTAGGAGGGCTTGTCAAAAGCCATTGCTTGTTGCTTTTACATTACATCCATGTATGGATGAACCCCGGCAGGCATCTGCCAATAAAAAGGGTATATTTTTGGAGGGCTTGTGAAAAGCAATTGCTTGTTGCTTTTACATCCATGTATGGATGAACCCCAGCAGGCATCTGTCAATAAAAATGGTATATTTTTGGAGGGCTTGTGAAAAGCCATTGCTTGTTGCTTTTACATCCATGTATGGATGAACCCCGGCATGCATCTGCCAATAAAAAGGGTATATTTTTGGGGGGCTTGTGAAAAGCCATTGCTTGTTGCTTTTACATCCATGTATGGATGAACCCCGGCAGGCATCTGCCAATAAAAAGGGTAAATTTTTGGAGGGCTTGTGAAAAGCCATTGCTTGTTGCTTTTACATCCATGTATGGATGAACCCCTGGCAGGCATCTGCCACCATATAGGGTACATTTTTTGAGGGCTTGTCAAAAGCTATTGCTTCTTCTTTTACCACCTTATATGTATGAACCCTGGCAGGCAGCTGCCGCCAAAAATGGTTAATTTTTGTACCTTTTTTAACAATGCATTAAGCATACAACATGCACAAGTGCAGTGGTTTCTGTTAGTTATCACCGTGTCCCATCCGTTTTCCTATAGCCATACATGTTGGCGTAACTTTGACACTAACTTTGCCTTAAAGACAGCTCAAAAGTACTTGGATACACTCATGGGTGACCTAAGAGTGTTATACAGGGCTTCTAGGGCTTTTAAACAGTGTTATACACGATTTTTAGGGACTTTCTTGTATTACAGGTTCGGTCAGAACTAGTTCGGTCCGAATCGAACTTTTTCATGAAATTCGGCGAACCAGCCGAACCGAACTTTTCATAAGTTCGCTCATCTCTATACCTTACTAACACGTCTCTGGCTCAGATCAAGCTCGACCATAAGAGGAGCTTGGTCTGAGACACCACGAGGTTCATAAGACACTTACTTTATATACTTCAACATTAGTTAATTAATGAAGGTAACGTCAATTCTTGACATCCCCTCCCTAGAACTTGTAAAGCATGTTTACTCATTAACCCAGCCCAAACCTATTAACTTAGTTGCTGACCTATGTTATATTATTGAATTTTTCCAGAATCGGTCTAACTGCATCCATGACATCATTGAAATCTCCAATTATTAAGAAGGGGCATTTTGGTTTCGATATCAAATATTGCGAGACCACCTTGATCACACATGACAAAAAGGGGATGGGGATGTATACCGCTGCAACAACCCAGGTTACTCCTTCAAAACATCCATAAAGGATGATATACCTTCCTTCTGTATCGATAAGGGTGTCATAAATCTCAGCATCTACTTTCCTAGGTATTAATATGGAAACTCCCCTGGAAAAAGACATGTAAACCGAATGGTAAGACTGGGCTATCCAGTCTCTCTGAAAGCTGCTAGTTTTATCTTTGACCAAATGGGTCTTTTGAAGACATATAATGGCCGGGAGGTAATTCCTACCTAAATTTAAGATACCATACTGCTTTAGTCTTGCAGCGGCCCCCCTAATGTTCCATGACACTATTATAAATGGCCAACAGAAGAAAAAAAAGAAAAGATTCTCTCTCTCGGCCCCCCCCCCCCCCCGTGCCCACCGACATCCTCCCCCAAGACCCCACACATAGTTCACTAATGCATCTAACAGTTCCATAGAAAACTCCTCATCTATTGTCTCCCTCTACCATCTCTCCCCACCTGCAAACAAAGGTAGATAAATTATGAAACCACTAGGCAAACCAGTATGCCAATAATAATAGTGAGAAACACAAAAAAGAAAAAAGTTTAAAAGTACGGCCATTGCTGCTGGCCACCCCACTAAGCGCCCATAGTGATAGTAAACTTCGGATTTATATTTAGAACCCTTTAGAGTCCAGCCAGTGATCCACCTCCATTGCTGATTAAAATAAAATCATAGTTCCTTCGTGGGAGATTTTTAATTTTGCTGGATATATAAGCAAATATTTAATATTTGCTTTGAACAATCTCCTTTTGGCCTCAAAAGCTCATTTTGAGCTTATTTGTTGCCATAGAGAAGTCAGGATAGATAGAAATCTGGGCTTCAATAAAAAAACAAATCTCCCGTTTTCCTCTTTTCACGCATAATCGCATCCCAAACCAGATAACATAATAATTTTAACAAAATAGGCCTAGAGGAAGCACCCGCTGATCTAGATTTGACTGGGAGCCGGTGGGCCATAGAGGTCATAGAGTCCTCTAGGTGGGAAATTCTGCCCTCAGCCTCATCGATTCTATTGCGAATTACCGACACATTGAACTTTATTGATGAAATATCGAGTTTTATCCCATTCAACTGAACATGTAAGCCCTTAACATTACAGTCCGTTCCTTTAACTGTACTTAGTATCGCCTGTAGTAGCAGAGGGTTATCCAACCCTTGGGGTTCAGTTTGGGACCCTGGATTGGTATCTGAGGTGTCCACAATAATAGGTGAGACAACTTCTCCTAAAGAGCGTATTGAAGTAGTACCTTTATCTCTTTGCTTAGGTGTTAAAGAAGGCAGGAATTTGGGTTGCTGCTCCGCATGTTCCATCAATACCTCCAGCTGCACCATGCCCTGGAGGTACAGGCTAGAACTTCCTCTCATCCTATACTTGAGATAATAATCTCACAGGGCACCATGAAGGGAGTTGTCTCAGAGACACCTTCTAGATTCTTATTACAAAACATTTCCCCTACATGTATGTGCGAAATGGGAGGCACATGTGGGTCCTATCGCTGATGAAGCCTGGGAATATGTCCTGGCGAACACACCTGAGTTATCCTTGAGTGAGGCTCAGAGGTATTCTCTGATGTATGTACAGTGAAGGAAATAAGTATTTGATCCCTTGGTGATTTTGTAATTTTGCCCACTGTCAAAGTCATGAACAGTCTAGAATTTTTAGGCTAGGTTAATTTTACCAGTGAGAGATAGATTATATATATATAAAAAAAAAAAAAAAAACTGAAAATCACATTGTCACAATTATATATATTTATTTGCATTGTGCACAGAGAAATAAGTATTTGATCCCCTACCAACCATTAAGAGTTCAGCCTCCTCCAGACCAGTTACACGCTCCAAATCAACTTGGTGAATGCATTAAAGACAGCTGTCTTACATGGTCACCTGTATAAAAGACTCCTGTCCACAGACTCAATTAATCAGTCTGACTCTAACCTCTACAACATGGGCAAGACCAAAGAGCTTTCTAAGGATGTCAGGGACAAGATCATAGACCTGCACAAGGCTGGAATGGGCTACAAAACCATAAGTAAGACGCTGGGTGAGAAGGAGACAACTGTTGGTGCAATAGTAAGAAAATGGAAGACCTACAAAATGACTGTCAATCGACATCGATCTGGGGCTCCATGCAAAATCTCACCTCGTGGGGTATCCTTGATCCTGAGGAAGGTGAGAGCTCAGCCGAAAACTACACAGGGGGAACTTGTTAATGATCTCAAGGCAGCTGGGACCACAGTCACCAAGAAAACCATTGGTAACACATTTCGCCGTAATGGATTAAAATCCTGCAGTGGCCGCAAGGTCCCCCTGCTCAAGAAGGCACATGTACAGGCCCGTCTGAAGTTTGCAAATGAACATCTGGATGATTCTGAGAGTGATTGGGAGAAGGTGCTGTGGTCAGATGAGACTAAAATTGAGCTCTTTGGCATTAACTCAACTCGCCGTGTTTGGAGGAAGAGAAATGCTGCCTATGACCCAAAGAACACCGTCCCCACTGTCAAGCATGGAGGTGGAAACATTATGTTTTGGGGGTGTTTCTCTGCTAAGGGCACAGGACTACTTCACCGCATCTGTAAAGGATCTGCCAGGCACAGCTTCGGGGTTAACTCCCACAGGTAATCAGTCTACACCTGAATCTACGTCTCTGAGACTGACTCCTTCCACCACTCAGGATAGCAGGCTTAGGAGTGGGAGAGCCTATCGCAGCCTGGCCAGACGGAGCTAGCTCCCGCCCTCTGTCTATTTATACCTGCCTTTCCTAATTCTCCCTTGCTTGTGATTCTCTCCGTGTGGTTTCCTGGCCCAGCTACAGCTTCTAACTATTTGATCCATACTGACCCTGGCTTACTGACTACTCTTCTGCTCTGCGTTTGGTACCTCGTGCTCTCCTGGTTTGACTTGGCTCGTTCACCACTCTGTTGCTCACAGTGTTGCCGTGGGCAACTGCCCCTTTCACTTTGCTTTGTATTCCCTTGTATGTTTGTCTCGTGCACTTACTGAGCGTAGGGACGGCTGCCCAGTTGTACCCCGTCGCCTAGGGCGGGTCGTTGCAAGTAGGCAGGGACAGAGTGGCGGGTAGATTAGGGCTCACTTGTTCGTTTTCCTACCCCCGTCATTACATAATCACAAGCCCATACCTAGTCTACCCTGGTCCCTGACACCACTATGGACCCCCTTGAGACCCTGGCTCAGCAAATGCAGGGTCTCTCCCTACAGGTCCAGGCCCTGGCTCAGAGGGTCAACCAGCCTGATGCTACCTTGGTAGTTCCCCTCACCTCACCTCCTGAACCCCACCTCAAGTTGCCCGACCGGTTCTCAGGGGACGGGAGGGCTTTTCTCTCCTTTCGGGAGAGTTGTAAACTTTACTGTCGCTTAAAGCCCCACTCCTCAGGTTCTGAGAGCCAGCGAGTGGGTATAATTATGTCCTGGCTCCAGGACGGGCCACAAGAATGGGCCTTCTCCTTGGCTCCTGATGCCCCTGAACTTTCCTCCGTTGATCTTTTCTTTTCTGCTCTCGGACTCATTTATGACGAGACTGACAGGACTGCCTTTGCCGAGAGTCAGCTGGTGACCTTACGTCAGGGTAAGAGACCTGTTGAGGAGTATTGTTCTGAAATTAGGAAGTGGTGCGTAGCTTCTCGGTGGAATGACCCTGCCTTAAGATGCCAGTTTAGGTTGAGTCTGTCGAATGCCCTGAAAGACCTGCTAGTTAGCTATCCCTCTTCTGACTCCCTAGACCAGGTTATGGCTTTAGCGGTACGACTTGACCGACGTCTCAGGGAACGACAACGCGAACGTTTATGTGTTTTCTCCTCCGACTCCCCCATGATGCCTCCCGAGGTTCCGTTGCTTCGTTCTTCCCCGGAAGACTCAGAGGTACCTATGCAACTCGGGGCCTTCGTGTCCCCCCAACAACGTAGAGATTTCCGCAGGAAGAATGGTCTCTGCTTCTACTGTGGGGATGACAAGCATCAAGTGAACAACTGTCCTAAGCGTAAGAATGCAGCCGGAAAACTTCCGCGCCTAAGTGATCATCGGGGAGGTCACTTGGGCGCACAGGTATTTCCCGTAAATATGAAACGTAATAAGATCTTGCTTCCCTTTCAGGTCTCTTTTGGTGGTAGGTCTGCTACCGGCAGTGCCTTCATGGATTCAGGGTCCTCTGCTAATATCATGTCTGTGGAATTTGCTATGTCTCTAGCTATGCCTTTGATTGATTTGCCTAAACCTGTCCCGGTAGTGGGTATCGACTCCACTCCTCTTGCTAATGGTTATTTTACACAGCATACCCCTGTTTTTTAACTCCTTGTTGGCTCCATGCATTTGGAGCAGTGCTCTGTACTGTTGATGCAGGGATTATCGTCCGATTTGGTTTTAGGCCTTCCCTGGTTGCAGTTGCATAATCCCACATTTGACTGGAATACTGGGGAGATTACCAAATGGGGTAATGAATGTTTGACGTCATGTTTTTCTGTTAATTCTATTTCTCCCCCTGAGGAGGTGAACACGCTACCTGAGTTTGTTTGGGACTTCACTGATGTTTTCTCTAAGGAGGCCTCCGAAGTGTTACCTCCTCATAGAGAATACGATTGCGCTATCGAATTGGTACCAGGAGCTAAGCTTCCTAAGGGTAGGATATTTAATCTTTCTTGTCCCGAACGTGAAGCCATGAGAGAATATATCCAGGAATGCCTGGCCAAGGGTTACATTCACCCCTCTACTTCTCCGGTAGGTGCTGGCTTCTTCTTCGTAGGGAAGAAGGATGGTGGTCTTAGGCCATGCATTGACTACCGTAACCTGAATAAGGTCACTGTAAGGAACCAGTATCCCCTTCCTTTGATTCCTGATCTCTTTAATCAGGTTCAGGGGGCCCAATGGTTCTCTAAGTTTGATCTACGGGGGGCGTATAACCTTATCCGCATCAAAGAGGGGGATGAGTGGAAGACTGCGTTTAACACGCCCGAAGGTCATTTCAAATACCTCGTCATGCCCTTTGGGTTGTGTAATGCTCCGGCGGTCTTCCAGAACTTCATAAATGAGATTTTGAGAGATTACCTGGGGATATTTATTGTAGTGTACAGTGATGACATACTGGTGTTTTCCAAGGACTGGCCCTCCCACATTGAGCATGTCAGGAAGATGCTCCAGGTCCTTCGGGAAAACAAACTGTTTGCAAAAACCAAAAAATGTGTGTTTGGGGTACACGAGATACCATTTTTGGGTCAAATCCTCACTCCTCATGAATTCCGCATGGACCCCGCCAAGGTTCAGGCTGTGGCGGAATGGGTCCAACCTGCCTCCCTGAAGGCGTTACAGTGTTTTTTGGGGTTCGCTAATTATTACAGGAGATTTATTGCTAACTTCTCGGTCATCGCTAAGCCTCTTACGGACCTCACTCGCAAAGGTGCTGATCTCCTCCACTGGTCTCCTGAGGCTGTCCAGGCTTTTGAGGTCCTTAAGAAGTGCTTTATCTCGGCCCCGGTGCTGGTTCAGCCCAACCAAATGGAGCCATTTATCGTGGAAGTTGACGCATCCGAGGTGGGAGTGGGGGCTGTCTTGTCCCAGGGTACCAGGTCCCTCACCCATCTCCGCCCCTGTGCCTACTTCTCCAGGAAGTTTTCGCCCACTGAGAGTAACTATGATATTGGCAACCGCGAACTCTTAGCCATTAAATGTGCATTTGAAGAGTGGCGCCACTTCCTGGAGGGGGCTAGGCACCAGGTAACGGTCCTTACCGACCACAAGAATCTGGTTTTCCTAGAATCTGCCCGGAGGCTAAACCCGAGACAAGCTCGATGGGCGCTATTTTTTACCAGATTCAACTTTTTGGTTACCTATAGGGCTGGGTCTAAAAATATTAAGGCCGATGCACTGTCGCGTAGCTTCATGGCCAGCCCTCCTTCGGAGGAAGATCCTGCTTGTATTTTGCCTCCCGGTATAATCATTTCTTCTATTGATTCTGATTTAGTCTCTGAAATTGCGGCTGATCAAGGTTCAGCTCCCGGGAACCTTCCTGAGGACAAGCTGTTTGTTCCCCTGCAATGCCGGCTATGGGTACTTAGTGCGGAGTCATGATTTTCCCTATCTGGTCATCCAGGCATCCTGGGTACCAAACACCTCATTGCCAGAAACTATTGGTAGCCTGGGTTGCCTAAAGACGTTAAGGCCTACGTCGCCGCTTGTGAGGTTTGTGCTAGGTCCAAGACTCCCAGGTCCCGACCAGCGGGCTTACTACGTTCGTTGCCCATTCCCCAGAGACCTTGGACACATATCTCCATGGATTTTATCACCGATTTGCCTCCATCTCAAGGCAAGTCGGTGGTGTGGGTGGTAGTAGACCGCTTCAGTAAGATGTGCCCCTCAAGAAACTACCCAACGTCAAGACGTTAGCTACCTTGTTTGTCAAACACATCCTGCGTCTCCATGGGGTCCCTGTCAATATTGTTTCGGACAGAGGGGTACAATTTGTTTCTTTGTTTTGGAGAGCCTTCTGTAAGAAGTTGGAGATTGATCTGTCCTTCTCCTCTGCCTTCCATCCTGAAACCAATGGCCAAACTGAGAGGACTAATCAATCTCTAGAACAATATTTAAGGTGTTTTATCTCTGACTGTCAATATGATTGGGTCTCATTCATTCCCCTCGCTGAATTTTCCCTTAATAACCGGGTCAGTAACTCGTCAGGGGTCTCCCCCTTTTTCTGTAATTTTGGGTTTAATCCACGGTTCTCCTCCGTTTCACCTGGTAGTTCCAACAATCCCGAGGTAGAGGTCGTTCATCGGGAACTGTGCACAGTCTGGGCCCAGGTTCAGAAGAACCTAGAGGCGTCCCAGAGCGTACAAAAAACTCAGGCTGATAGAAAACGTTCTGCTAACCCCTTGTTTATGGTCGGGGATCTGGTGTGGTTATCGTCAAGGAACTTGCGTCTTAAGGTCCCGTCCAAGAAGTTTGCTCCCCGGTTTATTGGGCCGTATAAGGTCATTGAAGTCCTCAATCATGTCTCCTTCCGGCTGGAGTTACCCCCATCTTTTCGTATACACGACGTGTTTCATGCCTCCCTCCTTAAACGCTGCTCCCCGTCCTTGGCTCCCTCGAGGAAACCTCCTGTTCCCGTTCTCACCCGTGAGGGGGTGGAATTCGAGGTGGCCAAGATTGTGGACAGCAAGATGGTCCAAGGCTCCCTCCAATACCTGGTCCATTGGAGAGGATACGGGCCTGAGGAGAGGACTTGGGTACCCGCCCGGGATGTTCACGCTGGGGTATTGGTCAGGAAGTTCCACCTTCGTTTCCCCAGTAAACCAGGTCCACTTAGAAAGGGTCCGGTGGCCCCTCATAAAAGGGGGGGTACTGTAAAGGATCTGCCAGGCACAGCTTCAGGGTTAACTCCCACAGGTAATCAGTCTACACTTGAATCTACGTCTCTGAGACTGACTCCTTCTTCCACCACTCAGGATGGCAGGCTTAGGAGTGGGAGAGCCGGGGGGGCTTGGCCAACTGCCGACAGGACCGGTCGCATGATTTAGGAGCTCCGCTTTCGGCCCCGATTTCCCTGCATTTATCCTGCTGACATACCGCTACAATTCCTCACAGAGCCAGAAGACGACCTCGCCGACATAGAGCGGGTAACATGAATCGTACACGGCATTCCATGGCTGCAGAGAAGTTGAAGGAGTTTGCCCGCGCTGCTCCTCAAGATGGCGCCGATGCCTCTTCCTCCTTGCCACCTCCCCCACCAGAGAGCGCACAACCAGAGGCTCAGCCTGCCCCTGAGCCAGAACTAACGCTGGCACAGGTATCAACCAGGCTCCTGGACGCTATACAGCTCTCCACCTCTTCCCTGACAGGAAAGATCGCTGAAGTAAAGTCGGATGTGGGTCTCCTCAGGCAGGACCTGCAGAACTTAAAGGACCGGGTGAGGGAGACGGAGGACCGCATTTCTGGGCTAGAAGATAAAGTGGCGCCACAGACAGGGAAGCTGGCACAGCTAGATAGAGTGGCTACTCAATGGCTACAGCGAGCAGACGACCTGGAAAATCGCCTGAGACGCAATAATATACGGATCCTTGGGCTCCCAGAGCGCTGTGAAGGCAGAGACCCCAGTTCCTTTATTGAAACCTGGTTTAAAGAAATTCTACCGAATGCTGTATTATCGCCGTCTTATACCATTGAAAGGGCGCACCGTGTACCTGGCAGACCACCGCCGCCTGGCGCCCCACCGAGACCCCTGCTAGCACGCTTCCTCAGCAGTCGGGACCGGGACGCTATCCTGCAAGCTGCCCGTACGCATGGAGAAATCCGATTCCAGAATACCACTATCCTGCTCTTTACGGATTTTTCTGCGGCATTACAGAAAACGAGGGCTTCATTTGTACAAGTCAAGAAACGGTTGCGAGATCATCAAATTTCTTATTCAATGGCGTTTCCAGCGCGATTGCGAGTTATACACCAAGACAAGACGGTTTTCTTCAACACACCGTTGGAAGCGGATGAATGGCTGTCTTCCCTGGGACGCTCTCCTCAAAGATAGAACTGGAGACTGCAACAATATATGGAACTGTTCACCGTGAACACTTTGTTACACCTGCCTTCCTGCACGGGATCTCGTTTTGGATGTCCAGATGAGTATTAGTCTATCTTATCCTGAAATGGTGTCATCATGCAAGTTTTGCCTTATATTATTCTTGTAATTTCTCATATGCAAAGTTCTGAGAGAAGAATTGCGGAACATGTAGTAATACTGCTGTTTATTATTATATTGATGTAATTGGCGCTGTGAGGCAGATGACTATAAAGGGTATTACTCTCTGTACACATGACCTCTCAAGTTAAGTGGATAATTTGAAGAACGGGCGGGTGGAAGCTGGCTTATCTTTTCTAGAGAAACAGTATGCAATGTTTGTAGTTAGCGGACAATTACCCGCGAAATTGGGAATCACAACGCCGGTTCCTTTATCTCAATTGTGCTTTCTTCTTTTTCCTTTGTTCTTGCTCACCTGTATTAGTCATCTGATATATAGGTGATCCCCCGTTTTGCCTCTATCACTTTTGTGATATTAAAAAGCGTAACAATCAGTGCGTAGCATTGGTTGTTCTATATTTGTTATTGTTGATAACCTGACTGTTTTGCTGCACATCTCAACTGAAAGCATTTATCATTGTTCTCTTACTGGTATATTCTTAGCAATTTAAGTATTATGACATTATCTATTCTTTCTGTGAATGTGAGGGGTCTGGGAGACTCCCATAAGAGGAACCTGACTTTTTCATTTATCCGGCAGCAAGGTCCGCAGATAATATGCCTTCAAGAAACACATCTTATACAATCTACCGCCAGCTGCTTAAATAGAACATGGATTCAGTGGTCGGCACACTCTACACACAGTACATATTCCAGAGGGGTTTCCATTTTGATATATAGATCACTCAGATGGGAACCGGATGTGGTGCAGACGGACAAGGAGGGCAGGTCAATTTTCATACACGCATGGATTGAAGGTCAGCAGTTCGTACTGATTGGGCTTTATCTTCTTCCTCCGGCCTCCATGAATGTGTTATATGAGGCGGCTAAATTTGCATCCCAATTCCCAGCAGCTGGGGTGATATGTATGGGAGACTTCAACCTTCTTCTAGATCCTTCCACAGACAAGTTTTATCCTGGACCTGTCCCTGGGCATCTGCCCAGGTCTACTCCGCTGGATGGATTCTTGGGGGAGATGGGTTGGATAGATATGTGGAGGCAGCGCCATCCCAATTGCCGCGAATACACATGCTTCACACCTGGGAGAAACTCGCTGTCCAGGATTGATTATGTGTGCAGTAACGCCAAAACTTACGGTATGCTAGAACTTATCTCTCATTTACCCAGAGCAATGTCAGATCACTCGCCTATAATAGTAAAGCTCAATTTACGACCCCAACACCTGTATAGAGGGCCTAGGAAGGTTCATCCATTCTGGCTTAAAGTATTTGGGGATCAGGACCGCATCCCGGATCAATTGACAGTGTTCTTTGCAGAAAATCTTCCCTTTGACAACCACTCAGCCTTATGGGACGCACTGAAAGCATACCTGCGTGGGTGTTCGCAGTCCTCGATCTCCTACCACAAAAGGCAGGCCTCTGGGGTGGAACAGCTGCTGCCAGCTGAATGTACAACTTTGGAAGCCGCATTTATAGAGGACCCCACTCCGTTAAACCAACAGACGTGGCTACAGAGAGGCAGGGAATATGTTCATCTCCTTCAGGAAAAAACGAAGCGTCGCATATTCTTCTCCAACCAGAAATACTTTGAACTAGGTAATCAATCCAGCAGTCTGCTGGCACACATGATTCATAGTAATTCGACCTCGCCGGCAATATTGCGTATTCACTCCGCGACAGGGGAAGTGGTACACGACAATGAGCGGATTATGTCTCGTTTCGCTGAATTCTACAAGGAACTCTACGAATCTAAAATACAGGTGTCTCCACAGAACATCAGGGATTATCTGTTGGAAATGGATATTCCACAACTAACGGAGTCACAGAGGGAGTTTATGGATGCCCCTATTACGCTACCTGAACTATCGGAAGCTTTGACCACCATGGCAAAGGGCAAAGCCTCGGGCCCTGATGGACTCCCCCTGGAGGTATACACTAAATATCAGGAGCAACTCCTACCACAATTACTAGAAATACTGAATGCCTCCTTTGGAAAAGGAACTCTGCCAGCCTCGATGTATGATGCGACTATAATTGTACTCCTGAAGCCGGATAAAACACCAATGGATTGCGGATCTTACAGGCCCATCTCTCTACTCAACACAGATTACAAACTGCTGACTAAAGTACTGGCACTCAGACTAAACTCCGTCATCTCTGATATTATTCACCCGGATCAATCTGGGTTCATCCCTGGGAGGAATACGTCTGATAACCTGAGGAGAGTCCAGACGGTGGCGCAGATAGGTGAGCGTAACAAAAATGACTGGGCCCTGGCCTCCTTGCTAAGGCTTTCGACTCTGTGGAATGGACCTACTTAGCTAGTGTTCTGTCTAGTTTTGGATTCAGCCCTGCATTTGTGTCATGGATACAGATAATTTACAAGCATCCCAGGGCTAATATAGCGCTGAATGGCCTCGCATCTACCTCCTTTGACCTAGGTAGGGGAACTAGGCAGGGCTGCCCCCTGTCACCCCTGCTCTTTGCACTGGCAATGGAACCATTGGCAATACTCATCAGATCAGACCCGGAAGTAAAAGGGGTCCCACACAAGACGGGTGAGGACCGTATTGCACTGTACGCAGATGATATTATGTTATTTGTTTCGCAGATACAGTCTTCCCTCCCGAGAATGATGCATCTTATCAACACCTTTGGAGATTACTCTGGACTTCGCATTAACTGGTCCAAATCGACCATCTTGTTTTTACAGCCTGGGGAAACGCAGTCGGCGGGCTCCACGAGAGAAGGACTTGCTGTAGTTGACCAATTTAAATACCTGGGTATACTTGTTACCAGAAAGGCGGCACTCTCCCTACAACTCAATGTGTATCCTCTATTATCCGTTGCCAGAGAAAAGTTTAAGATATGGACGGCCCTCCCATTGTCGGTCATGGGGCGAATTAATCTGATTAAAATGGTGATACTTCCTAAGAGTCTTTATATTCTACAACATATATTCACTCCTATACCAAAGTCCTTCTTCCGGCAACTGGAGTCTCTCATCATTTCCTTTATATGGGGAAGGTCTAGGTCAAAACTGGCCTTACAGAAGCTACAAAGACCGAAGGAGATGGCTGGTATTGCTCTCCCGGACATTTATCTATACTATCTGGCCGGCCAACTCAAATACCTAGGCACCTGGACGCAAGCCAAACGCCCTCCGGGCCTTGAGGGTATGTTACTGGACTATTCTGCACATAAGTCACTGTGGCCGGTGTTGTTCCATCAGGAAGTGCCAAGATCCTCTTTACTGCCTGTCTGTCGAGTGGCAAGGGAAGTCTGGAAAGTGGCTATGACTATCTCGAGTTCTTCAGACATCCCCGCGGAAACTCCTCTGTGGCATAACACGGTGCTGGAATCCTTGGTAAAGTTCCCAGATGCCGCATACTGGATTGATGCAGGTGTCACAGTGCTCGGAGACGTGTATGAAAATAATATCCTTCTGTCTTTCGAACAAATGCAAGAAAAATTTCGGCTTCCTCGGCAACATTTCTTCAGATATCTGCAGATGCGTCACCTCCTTGCTGAGCAGTTTCCGAGACAGCGTCAACCCATCTCCTCCTACCCGCTCATCGGGGTGGTCCGGTCGCAGGGCCCCAGAGGTCTGATCTCTACTATTTACGCTCACTTGATTGAACAGAAGACTAAGGCGGCTCCACTGCCGATTATTTCCAGGTGGTCTCAACTAATGCCTTCTTTGACAGAGGACACCATTGAAGATCTACTACAATCACACTTACATGTGTCACCTGCTGCTAATAATAAGCTCATCCAGCTGTACTATATCCATCAGGCGTATCTGACGCCTCAGCGCCTATTTCAAATGAAATACATACCAGAACCGGCTTGCCCGAAATGTTCACATGCCCCAGCTGACTTCTGGCATATGGTATGGATGTGCCCACACCTCCGCTCTTACTGGTCAGAGATCATCGGTTTCCTCAACTTAATGCTACCATTTCCTGTTGAAGGGACTCCAGAATTGTGTCTATTCGGAATACTGGAGGAAGACATATGGTCCCGTCATACAAAAATATTTCTGCAGGAGACCCTCTTCTTGGCCCGCAAAGGCATTTCTATGAGATGGATCGCCGACCTCCTAAGGTTGCAGTATGGAAGCAGATGGTTAATTCCACTATATCATATGAACGTATCATTTTTAAACATAGAGATCGGCCGGACAACTTCCATAAGATATGGGACATATGGTGCAACAGCACTGAGACAACGTACACCCCGAGGGAACTAGAGGTGGCAGTGGATGCGAGGAGGGGAGGGAGGAG
>NC_134687.1:267198462-267201584 GCF_050947455.1 Rhinoderma darwinii
TCTGGATAAAAGGAAGGTATAATTATTTCTTGTTCTCTATGGAAAGCAGTAGATACCTTTGGAATAAAGGAGGGATCCAGCTTTAGGATGATCTTATCCTCTTGTACTTTTAGGTACGGTTCTATGACTGACAGAGATTGCATTTCTCCAATCCTTGTTGCTGAAGTAATAGCGACTAAGAATGCAGCTTTAAGAGTTAAAAAGTGCATACTAATTGTGTCGAGCGGCTCAAAGGGGGGATCACAAAGAGTCGTTAACACCACATTCAAATCCGAGTTAGGAACTGATTTCTTTAGGGAAGGTTTCAGTTTAGAGACCGCTTGAGTGAATCTTCTGATCCACCGATGTTCAGCCAGGGGAGTATTAAAAAAATTTCCTAAGGCTGAAATCTGTACTTTTAAGGTACTAGGACTAAGCCCTTTTTTGAATCCCGATTGTAAAAAAATCTAGGATTTTCGCGATGTTGGGAGAAAAGGGGGTCTGGTCCTGGGTCTCCATGCCAGGAACAGAATTTCTTCCACATTTTTTGATAGATTTTTGAGGTAACTTCTTTATGACTTGATAAGATAGTTGAAATTACCTCATCTGACAGACCGTGGTTCCTCAAGATCTGCCTTTCAGGATCCAGGCTGATAATTTCAGAGTTTCTATTCCCTGAAAGAATAAGGGACCCTGGGAGAGAAGATTCTCCCTGACTGGGAGCATGATAGGGTCTTCCAACGCTAGGTATTTTACGATTGGAAACCAACTTCTTTTTGGCCAATAGGGAAGAATAATGATGAGCTTTATCAAATCTTCCTGGATTTTTCTTAATACTATTGGTATTAGAGGAAACGGAGGAAAGGCATAGGCCAGATCCATGCCCCAGGGTTGGGACAATGCATCTACTCCCAATGGGTTGTCTCTGAGATTTAGGGAGAAGAATGTCTCTACTTGGGAGTTTTTCCTCATGGCAAACAGATCTATTTGTGGATAGCCCCACCTTCGGGTTAAGGACAGAAAGACTTCCCTGTTTAGGGACCATTCTCCAGGGACTCCCTTGTCTATGTTGTTTGTGCAGAGCCACCACAGGAGGGATGATTTCACAGTCTCGGAAATTTGAATTCTTGAATTCAGGGAGTTCTGTTTTCGATCCCACTGGGACAAGATCAGATTCTGTAAGGGTCTGGAGAGAAATTTACTCCATGGAATAGATTGGATGCAAGACGTCATCATTCCCAACATCCGCATACATTCCCTTATGGAACAGGCGTCTTTCCCCCAAAATTTCCTTACTTCTGCCAGTAGGAGTATTTGTTTCTCTCTTGGGAGGAAGGAATGTTGAAGGGAGGAGTCTAGCAGTACTCCTAAGAAGACCTTCTGTTTTTGGGGAGGAAGACTCGACTTCTGAAAGTTGATTATCCATCCCAATTCCTGTAGTAGGGAAAGAACCTGTGACCGATGACTGTCTAAGATAGACGGAGTATCTGCCGTCAACAAGAAGTCGTCTAGATATGGTATAATTACTATACCCTGACTTCTTATGAATGCCATGATCTCTGCCATAATTTTTGTAAAAATTCTGGGTGCGGAGGAAATGCCGAAAGGGAGGCAGACAAACTGGAAGTGGAGAATGGAAGGACCGTCCTGAATTGCGAATCTGAGGAATCTCTGGTACGCGGGGTGGATAGGAACGGGATAATACGCATCCTTTAAATCGATCGTACACATTGATGCCTCTTCCCTTATTAGAGGAATAGTCGATCTGATAGACTCCATCTTGAATTTTCGATATTTCACCCATTTGTTTAGGACCTTCAGGTTGATTATTGTCCTGTAGGAACAGTTTGGTTTTTTGACTAAGAAGATTTTTGAATAGTGGCCTTTGCATATTTCGTTGTGGGGAACTGGAGAAATGGCTCTCAATTTGAGAAGTTTCTGGACGTCCTGGATAAGGATCTGATGAAGGTCTTTTGCTTGGTACTGGGTTATTAGAAATTTCTCTGGAGGAATGGAGGAAAATTCTATTTTGTACCCTTCTTCTATGATCGTTAGAACCCAGGGGTTCTGGGTTATTCTCGACCATTTGGGATAAAATTGTAGGAGTCTTCCTCCTATGCTCTTGGCGTCATTGCTTTGAGGGCTGGAATGAATTATTTGGGTTAAGGAGATATCCTCGACCCCTTTTTCCTTTGGGGTAACTCCAGCGACCGGACTTCCCTTCCCTGCTGTAGTTCTGTAAGGTAGGATCCCTCTGTTGGCGAAACCTCCCAAACTGAGGGGGTTTTTTTTGGGTTTCTCTTCAGGAAACCCCTTTTTCCTATCTGCTGCATTCTCCAGCATGTTATCGAGGAGAGGACCGAACATCAGAGACCCTGTAAACGGGATAGGACACAATTTGTTCTTGGACTTCGTATCTCCTGACCACATTTTGAGCCATAATGCTCTTCTAGCAGCATTTGAGAGAGCCCCATTCCTGGCAGCAAATCTAATAGATTCCGCTGAAGCGTCTACCAAGAATCCGGTTGCCATTTTTAGTAAGGGTAGAGATTCTAATAGATCTTGTCGTGATGTCTTCATCATCAAATGGGTCTCCAGCTGGTTTAACCATATAAACATTGCTCTTGCTACTGATGTGGCCGCGATATTAGTCGAGATCAAAGCAGAGGAAGATTCCCACGCTCTTTTCAGTAGCCCGTCTGCCTTTCGGTCCATGGCGTCCTTCAACTGCGAGGAATCTTCAAATGGGATTGCGTTTTTTTTAGCAACCCTGGCTACTGGGACATCTACTTTTGGGATCTCATCCCAAGGTTTAGTGTCTTCTGGATCAAAGAGAAGTCTGTTTTTAAAATCTCTTGAAATGAAGAGCCTTTTTTCTGAATCTTCCCATTCAGTTGTCACCATTCTTTTGAGATTTTCGTTTACCGGAAAAACCTTTGTTTTCTTTTCCGTTAGACCTCCAAACATCTCATCCTGGATGGTATGTGGTTGGTCTTCTTCGGGAATATCCATGGTTTCCCGTATTGCTTGAATTAAGGTATCAGACATCTCGGAAGAGAAGAAATTTTTTTTCTCTTGAGTGGAAGAAGTTGAAGGCAAGAGTTCCTCTCCTTCTTCTAACTCACCCTCCGATAGGTAATAAC
>NC_134687.1:269121784-269196784 GCF_050947455.1 Rhinoderma darwinii
TAGGAGCTAATATTTTTTTGTTCTAGGAAATTATCTAACCCTTTTTTAAAGCCATCTACTGTCCCTGCTGTGACCAGCTCCTGCGGTAGGCTATTCCATAAATTCACCGTTCTTACTGTAAAGAAGCCTTGTCGCCTCTGCAGCTTGAACCTTTTTTTCTCCAGACGGAGGGAGTGCCCCCTTGTTTTTTGAGGGGGTTTTACAAGGAACAGGATATCACCATATTTTTTGTATGTGCCATTAATATATTTATATAAGTTAATCATGTCCCCCCTTAGTCGTCTTTTTTCAAGGCTAAATAGGTTTAATTCTTTCAATCTTTCCTCATAACTTAAATTCTCCATGCCCCTTATTAGCTTCGTTGCTCTTCTTTGTATTTTTTCCAACTCCAGGGCATCCTTTCTATGAACTGGAGCCCAGAACTGAACTGCATATTCTAGATGGGGCCTCACTAATGCTTTGTAAAGTGGCAATATTACATCTCTGTCCCGCGAGTCCATGCCTCTTTTAATACACGACAATATCTTGCTGGCCTTTGAAGCAGCTGATTGACACTGCATGCTGTTATTGAGTTTATGATTTACAAGAACACCCAGATCCTTCTCAACAAGTGAATCCGCCAGTGTAGCTCCCCCTAGGACATATGATGCATGCAGGTTGTTGGTACCCAGATGCATAACTTTACATTTATCTACATTAAACTTCATTTGCCAAGTGGACGCCCAAACACTTAGTTTGTTTAAATCTGCCTGCAATTCACAAACATCTTCCATAGTCTGAACTATATTACATAGCTTGGTGTCATCTGCAAAAATAGAAATAGTGCTATTAATCCCATCCTCTATATCATTAATAAATAAGTTGAATAATAGTGGTCCCAGCACTGAACCCTGGGGTACACCACTTATAACCGGTGACCATTCAGAGAAGGAATCATTGACCACAACTCTCTGGATACGGTCCTTGAGCCAATTCTCAATCCAATTACAAACTATATTTTCTAAACCTATAGTCCGTAATTTACCCATTAGGCGTCTATGGGGGACAGTGTCAAATGCCTTTGCAAAGTCCAAAAACACTAAATCCACAGCGGCCCCTCTGTCTAGACTTCTGCTTACCTCTTCATAAAAACAGATTAGGTTAGTTTGACAACTTCTGTCCTTAGTAAAACCATGCTGGCTGTCACTTATAATGCTATTTATTGTCACATAATCCTGTATATAGTCCCTCAATAGCCCCTCAAACATTTTCCCCACGATGGATGTTAAGCTTACTGGTCTATAATTACCCGGGGAAGACCTAGAGCCCTTTTTGAAAATAGGCACCACATTTGCCCTGTGCCAGTCCCTTGGCACTATACCAGTCACTAGAGATTCTCTGAATATTATGAAAAGGGGGACAGAAATAACTGAACTAAGCTCTTTAAGAATTCTAGGGTGTAACCCATCTGGTCCCGGAGCCTTGTGCACATTTATTTTATTTAATTTAGCTTGGACCATCTCTACATTCATCCAATTCAGTATATCAGCCGATATATTAACAGCACTGGCACCGGCTACATCAGCTGCTCTTTCTTCAGTTGTATATACAGAGCTAAAGAACCCATTTAGTAACTCTGCCTTCTCTTGATCCCCTGTGATCAACTCCCCATTTCCATTATCTAGGGGTCCTACACGTTCAGACCTTGGCTTTTTTGCATTTATATGCTTGAAGAATTTTTTAGGATTTGTTTTACTATCCTTGGCCACCTGCCTTTCATTTTGTATTTTTGCTAATTTTATTACATTTTTACAGATTTTATTAAGCTCTTTATATTTTACAAAGGCTACAGCTGTACCCTCAGATTAGTATTTTTTAAATGCCCTTTTTTTGTCATGTATTGCCCCTTTCACAGAAGGTGTAAGCCATGTGGGGTTTAATTTGAGTCGTTTATACTTATTACCTGTAGGAATAAATTTTGCACTATAATAACTCAAAGTAGATTTGAAAATCTCCCATTTATCATTTGTTCCATTATTTGACATTAGTTCTTCCCAGTCCATATCCTGAATTGCAGCCCTCATCCTGGGGAAATTGGCTTTCTTAAAATTAAATGTTTTTGCCCTCCCAGCCTGCGTTTGTTTTTTACAGTATAGGTAAAATTTAACTATATTGTGATCACTGTTACCGAGGTTTTCACGAACATTGACATTCCCAACAAGATCTGCATTATTAGAAATGACCAGATCCAACAGAGCTTCACCTCTAGTCGGGTCTTCCACAAACTGGCCCATAAAATTTTCCTGCAACAGGTTGAGGAAATGTCTCCCCTTTGCAGTTGAAGCCGAACCATGACACCAATTAATATCCCGGAAATTAAAATCTCCCATTATCACTACAGTACCCGCCTGTGCAGCCCGCTCCATCTGTTTATATAGCTGAACTTCCATCTCCTCAGTTATATTGGGGGGTCTATAGATTACACCAAAAGTAATTTTTTCAGTGTTTACCTCCCTTTCTAGTTCCACCCACAAGGTTTCAACCTCCTCACAGTCTTCACCCACTATTGTCTCTTTCACACTCGCCTTCATATCACTTCTCACATACAGACATACACCACCACCTTTCCTATTTGTCCTGTCTTTACGAAAAAGTGTAAAACCCTGTAGATTTACAGCCCAGTCATGTGAAGAGTCCAGCCATGTTTCAGCAACACCAACTATATCTATATTTTCTTCCAGTATCAAGGCCTCCAGCTCCCCCATTTTACTTGCTAGACTTCTGGCATTTGTGAACATACACTTTAACTTGCCTGTCAGTTTTTCACTTTTATTATCAGAAATGTGATTTGACATTAATCGGTCCTTTTTATTTACACTGATGTTTTGTAACGAAAGGATCTCCTTATCCTGTTGTCCAGTCCTCTCCCCACATTCTGTTTCTCCCCCCACCAATATAGTCTGACCCCTCTCTAACCTGGCTACCCCTTTTTTTTCTACATTGACCTCCCTCCTCAGCCCTAGTTTAAATACTCCGCCACCCCAGCTAGAATTCTCTCCCCCAGCACAGCGGACCCCCTTCCATTTAGGTGCAAATCATCTGCAGAATACAGTTTGTACCCCAATGAAAAGTCAGCCCAGTGCTCTAGGAACCCAAATCCTTCTCCTCTACACCAAGACTTCAGCCATGCATTTAACTCCCTAAGCTCCCGCTGTCTTTCCTGTGATGCGCATGGCACAGGCAGTATTCCTGAGAATACAACCTTGGAGGTCCTTCCCTTCAGCTTGTAGCCTAGTTCTTTAAAATTATTCTTAAGGCTCCTCCACCTACCATTTATTCTGTCGTTGGTACCGACATGGACCACGACAGCTGGATCATCACCAGCCCCTCCCAGCAATTTGTCCACCCGTTCCACCACATGCCGAACCCTGGCACCAGGGAGACAGCAAACCATTCGGTTGAGGTGGTCTTGGCGACAAATAATTCTATCCGTCTTCCTGATTATAGAATCCCCTACGACTATCAATTGTCTTGGCTTACCTGCATTACCATCCCGCCGACTACTAGCTGGGCTGTTCTCCCGGCTGTTAGGGAGATCAGTATCCACTAGGGCTGCCATTTCTGAGACTGACACCCTCGCATCATTACCCAACTTGGCAATTTTGCCTGGAATGTCAGAAACCGGATCGGCCTTCCTTGTCTTTGACCCCTTTCTACTGCCCCTAACTACATTAACCCAGCTACTTACCTGATCCTGCTCACCCATGTCTTCACCCTCCAGTTGTAACCCACTAACTGCATGCTCTGTGAGCAGCAAGCTCCGTTCAAAATTGTCTATCCTCCTCAGTGTTGCATTCTGTTCCTCCAGATCTCTAATACGAGCTTCCAGGTGAACAATATGCTCACATCTGCCACAGAGATATTCACCCTGGAACTCCGGCTCCAGTCGTGCATACATATGGCAAACTGTGCACTGAAGAAAACCTCCAATCTTGCTGTCCATTATCCCAGTTACAAAAAAACAGCGAACAGGTGTTAACCAAAAAGATAAAGAAGTAGAAGAGCACTTACTTGGACTTTAACTCCTCTTTTGAACTCCGGTTTTTGGAACTCCACATAATATACAAACCACTTGCAATTCATTATTTATTTACTACTAGAGTAGTAGCCCCGAATCTATCCCCTGAAGACGCTGCTGAAGCAGCGAAACATTTCAGGGAGGCTAGTGCTCTTTTAATCACCACAGTCGTCATTAGCTATCGCACCTTACCTAAGTGTGACATAGAGGCTCTCAAAGCAGTCTGCAGCTGCTGACCGTGCCAGCCACACCATGTCCATGAGATGTTAACACACACCTCATCTCAAACGCCACGCTAACCGACTCTGAACAGTTTTAACCCATCTCAATGTTGTACGTTTACTCTTTCTGTGTTGTGCTTTATTTCTAAACTAAATAATAAAAGTTATATTTTAACGCACTCAACAATTCAAATAGCAGCTGGGAAATTGGGATTTGTGTGCTTTTGCACACCAATTTGCTCCTTTACACACACACACACACACACACACACACACACACACACACACTCTAACATATACACATACAAACACAGAGACACATACTGTATACACACAGAGACACACACACTAACATATACACATACTGTATACACAGAGACACATACTGTATACACACAGACACACACACACACACACACACACACACACACATACTGTAACATATACAAATACAAACACAGACACACACACACACACACACACACTGTAACATATACACATACTGTATACACAGAGACACACACACATACTGTAACATATACACATACAAACACAGACACACACACACACACACTGTAACATATACACATACTGTATACACACAGACACATACTGTATACACACACAGAAATACACAGAGACACACAGACACGCACCGTCTCTCCATGCTGACAGGAACACAGGCTTCGTGCAGGATGGGCTGTGGGCGGAGCTTCCTCCTCTGTTCCTCGGCTGTTATTTACTCCGTGTGTGTAACTAAGAACAGAGCAAAGAGTAGATGCAGATCCCAGTGGCAAACCCTGTGTGCTTGCACAGCTCGCACACCCCTAAGGCCAGCCCTGCCCTTGAGGTACCAGTACAGTAGAAACCCTTGAGAAGTGACTCCATTTTGGAAGCTATACCCCTCAGGGTAATCATCTAGGGGTGTAGTGAGCATTTTGATCCCACAGGTGTTTCATAGATTGTATTAGAATGTGGCAGGGAAAATGCAAAATTATTTTTTTACCCAAAAATATGTGGTTTGCGGCCAATTTATTTTTTCACAAGGGGTAAAAGGAGAAAAAACAACACACAATTTATTACCCAATTTCTCCTGAGTATGGCAATACCCCATGTGTGGCCCTAAACTGCTGTTTGGGCACATGGCAGACGCGCGATTTGGCTTTTAGAACGCAGATTTTGCTGGACTGGTGTACGGGTGCCATGTCGGATTTGCAGAGCTCCCTTAGGTACCAGAGTAGAGTATAAAACCCTGAGAAGTGACCCCATTTTGTAAACTACACTCCTCAAGGCATTTATCATTTGCCTGGACATATGAAAGGGCTTAGGAGTCGAAGAGCAAATGCGCATGTGAGGCCTATTGTGATGATTTTCGCTGCATTGGCCAAATGGCAGGGCCCCCAAGTAGTGACCCTCATTTTGGAAACTGCACCCATCAAGGCATTTTTTTAAGGGGTGTAGTGAGCATTTTGACTACACAGGTTTTTTTTAGAATTAGAAATGAATGCTCAGTGGATGGTGCAAAGTAAAAATGTAACATTTCCACAGGTATATGCCATTTTAGTGCACAATATGTTGTGCCCAGTTCGTGCCACTGAAGACAAATACGTCAAACTGTTAAGCGGGTTCTCCCGGGTATGGCAATGCCATATATGTGGACGTGAAGTGCTGTTTGGGCACGCTGCAGGGCTCAGAAGGGAGGGAGCTCCATTTGGCTTTTGGAGCACAGATTTTGCTTAGTGGTAGTTTTGTTTGGGGTTTTGCTGCTATTTCAGTTTATGATGTGGGGGCATATGTAAGCTGTGCAGGGTACATCAGGGCATAAAACTCTGCACATTTTGCATCTCCATAATCTGAGAGACAGAACTTTTTTATTTTTTCTCCACCGTAGCTGTGTGAGGGCTTACTTGTTGCGGGACCATCTCTAGATTTTACTGGTACCATTTTGGGGTACACGCGATTTTTTGATCACTTTTGAGTTGACCAAAAACCGGCAATTCAGACAATGTTTTTTATTCTTTTTTTTACAGCGTTCGTCATGCGATATAAATGGCAATTTTACATTATTCTGCGGGTTGATGCGATTACGGCAATACCATATGTATATAGTTTTTTTTATGTTTTGCAGCGCCTGCACAATAAAATCACTTTTGCTTCAAATAATTTATTTTGCCATATTCTTTGAGCCATAACCTTTTTATTTTTCAGTCAAAAAAGCTGTGTAATGGCTTGTTTTTTGTGGGACAGGCTGTAGTTTTTAATGGTATAATTTTGGGGTACATGCAGATTTTAGATCCCTTTTTTTATTCTAATTTGGGAGGGGTAATGACTAAAAAACAGCATTTCTGGAATAGTTTTTTATTTTATTTTTTTGGCGTGTAAAATAGCATGACATTTTTATAGTTCAGGTCGCTACGGACGCGGTGATACCACATATATGTACTTTTTTAAAAAAATGTTTCCATTTTTTCCTATAATAAGACTTATTATGGGAAAAAAGGCTGTTGTAGTTTTTTTTAACGTGAAACTTTTATTTTTGTAACTTTTTTACAACATGTTTATTAACTTATTTGAACTTTTTTTTTTGTCCCACTTGGAGATATGAAGGCATGAAGCCCTCATCGCTATTCTAATACACTGCACTACCTACATAGCTATTCACTGACAGCAAGCATAATAGGCTTCGCCTCCCGTAAGCCATTGTTAGGCTACGGTTGCCACAACCACCATCGGCAACCCCGCGGCTGCCGATGGTTGCCATTAGCAACCATAGGGTGCAATCTAACCACCTAGATGCAGCGATCGCTGCATCTAAGGAGTTAATCGGCCGGATCGGATCCTAGCTCCGGTCCTGGCCAGTACAGCAGGGTGTCGGACAGCCGCTGTGATTGTCCCCTCCCGTCTTATTGTGCCTATCAACTGCCATAAACAGTTGATGGCACAGTTCTGTCACCCTGTCCTTTGACAGAGTGACAGTTTTTAACCAGAGCGCACGGGTACGTCCCGGTGCCTTAAAGCACTGCAATACAGGACATACCGGTGCGTCCTGGTGCTGTAAGGGGTTAATCAATAAAAGTTTATTTTTGAAGATAGAAATTATAAAAAAAAAACTATTGGTTTTATAATATAAAGTTTTTGTTAGACATATGTGTATAGATAAAATTAAAAAAAAACTATATACTGTATGGACAAAAGTATTGGAACACCTACACATTACACTTACCAGAGTTTTATGACATTCCATTCTAAATCCATAAGCATTAATATGGAATTGGTCCCCCCTTTGCAGCTAAAACAGATTCCCTTCTTCTTGGAAGACCTTTTAAAATATTTTGCATTTATCAATATACCATAGAAACATGTGAAAACCAAAATTTGTGTCAGTCTCAAAGGTTTTGGCCAGGACTGTAGTAAGGTTTAGCGGGAGGTCGAGTGTCAGGGAACTTACCGTAAAAAAGCGTATTTAGGTTTAGCAACAGGAAACAGGACAGTTTGCGTCAAGTACTGTAGTAAGGTATTGCGGTGTATATACACATTTATCAAATTGTTTTGTGTCTATACACACGTACACTATATGCAGGGGTGAACCTAGCCCCTCTGCTGCCTGAGGCGAACTATAAAAAGGCACCCCCCCCCAAATCTATTGGAGTTTTCCCATTACTAGCTTTACACAAACACGCAATATATGCATTTTTTAAATAGGAAAACATTTGATGTTTATTTGTTAGGCCCTGTTCACATGGAGTATTTTGACGAGTTTTTTGGTGCGGAAACCGCTCCGCAAAACTCGTCAAAAACCAGCCGAAAATGCCTCCCGAGAAAGAAGGGACATGCCCTATCTTCACGCGTTTACGTCTCTGACTTCCCATTGACATCAATGGGAGGCAGAGAAAGCGTATTTCGCTGAGTTTTTTGCCCGTAGCACTAAATGGGCGCAAGCGAAAAACGCAGCGAAAAACGCCGCAAACGACGTGCAGGAAGGGACAAAATCTGCCTCAAAATCTCAAACTGAATTTTGAGGCAGAATTTTCCTTCTGCAAAAAACTCAGTGTGAACATAGCCTTAAAGTGCTGTTTGAAGTATGGAAAATATTTAAAGAATTATTCTTACTGCCAATCAGTGCAGTGCAAATAGTACAGTCTGCACTGCACGGCCCCATATCTCTCCGCGGCAGCCAGTCTCATTTGTGGCGTCACTCTCTGCAATTACATTCAGGCCAGCCCAGGACGGATCACACTTGCGCTGTTTTGAAGCGGCACATCCTGGGCTCGTTTCTTTGCTCTACCTGCTGTATTGTTGTGGTCTGCCTGTGCTGACTCGATGCCAGTGGTGGATTAATATGATCTTACGCCCTGGGCTGTACACACGTTAAGGGCCCACACGTATGTATCACCTACATGTCAAAGTACATCACATGCCACTCTGCAGACTGTCTCTTAGCCTGATCATCTGCTGCCACACTCACACTTCCCCACAGCCCCCACCACAATAATTTACATAGATTGTAAGACCAACATTACCAATAATACCTCCATACTGTTACTGAATAATACCCCATACTGTTACTGAATAATACCCCCATACTGTTACTGAATAATACCCCCATACTGTTACTTAATAATACCCCCATAAAGTTACTGAATAATACCCCCATAATGTTACTGAATAATACCCCCATACGGTTACTAAATAATACCCCCATACTGTTGCTGAATAATACCTCCATACTGTTACTGAATAATACCCCCATACTGTTACTGAATAATACCTCCATACTGTTACTGAATAATACCCCCATACTGTTACTGAATAATACCTCCATAATGTTACTGAATAATACCCCCATACTGTTACTGAATAATACCACCACACCATAACCACATAGTGACTGAATACCCCCATACTGTTACTGAGTAATACCCCCACACCATAACCACACAGTGACTGAATAATACCCCCATACTGTTACTGAATAATACCCCCATACTGTTACTGAATAATACCACCATACTGTTACTGAATAATACCTCCATACGGTTACTGAATAATACCCCCATACTGTTACTGAAAAATACCTCCATACTGTTACTGAATAATACCCCCATACTGTTACTGAATAATACCCCCATACTGATACTGAATAATACCCCCATACTGTTACTGAATAATACCTCCATAATGTTACTGAATAATACCACCACACCATAACCACATAGTGACTGAATACCCCCATACTGTTACTGAGTAATACCCCCACACCATAACCACATAGTGACTGAATAATACCCCCATACTGTTACTGAATAATACCCCCATACTGTTACTGAGTAATACCACCATACTGTTACTGAATAATACCCCCATACTGTTACTGAGTAATACCACCATACTGTTACTGAATAATACCTCCATACTGTTACTGAATAATACCCCCATACTGTTACTGAATAATACCTCCATACTGATACTGAATAATACCCCCATACTGTTACTGAATAATACCCCCATACTGTTACTGAATAATACCCCCATACTGTTACTGAATAATACACCCATACTGTTACTGAATAATACCGCCACACCATAACCACATAGTGACTGAATAATACCCCCAAGTACTATATATATATATATATATATATATATATATATAATGCTGCCATATATTGTACATATAGAGTCCAACATATGCTGTAAGTATAATTAATCAAATCACTTTATACTCTGTACATTATATAGCGGTGTTATAGGTGTGTACACATATAATACCACTACATATTGTTTGTATAAAAAAATACTGCTATAACTGTAGACATATAGTACCATTATAGTCACCGCACACCTATTATACTGCTATATACTACACTCAGATATAATACCGCTATATATGGCATACACCTATAATCAGGGGCATAGGTAAAGGCTCATGGGCCCCGATGCAAAAGTTCTTATTGGGTCCCCCCCACCCACAAAATTCTCGTGGCCGACAGTCTGCAGCTTTCAGTTGTATCGCTGGGTCCCCTAAGTGACCCAACAATCCAGCACTAGCAGCCGGGGGCGTCACTAAGGACTTAAAATGTCAGGGGAAATAGCCCCAATACATATGTGTCTGCCCAAAAAAATTTGTGTGTGTGTGTATAGCACTACGACCCTATAAACTATGGATAGCATACATTGGCTCAGCAGACAGTATCACACATGATAGGAATTAGATACAGAGGCCCAGCAGACAGTATCACACATGATGGGATTAGATACACAGCTCAGCAGACAGTATCACACATGATAGGATTAGATAGAGTGGCTCAGCAGACAGTATCACACATAATGGGATTAGATACAGAGGCCCAGCGGACAGTATCACACATGATAGAATTAGATACAATGGCTCAGCAGACAGTATCACACATGATAGGATTAGATACACAGCTCAGCAGACAGTATCACACATGATGGGATTAGATATAAGGCCCAGCAGAGTTTCACACATGATGGGATTAGATATACAGCTCAGCAGACAGTATCACACATGATAGGATTAGATACAGTGGCTGAGCTGACAGTATCACAAATTATAGGATTAGATATAAGGCCCAGCAGAGTATCACACATGATAGGATTAGATACACAGCTCAGCAGACAGTATCACACATGATAGGATTAGATACAATGGCTCAGCAGACAGTATCACACAAGATAGAATTAGATACAGTGGCTCAGCAGACAGTATCACACGATAGGATTAGATATAGTGGCTCAGCAGACAGTATCACACATGATAGGATTAGATACACAGCTCAGCAGACCGTATCACACGATAGAATTAGATACACAGCTCAGCAGACAGTATCACACATTATAGGATTAGATACACAGCTCAGCAGACAGTATCACACATGATAGGATTAGATATAGAACTCAGCTCGCTGACATTGCGGCTCCAGCGCTGGACCCAGGAAAGGTAAGAATAATCATTGTTTTGCTTTTTTATGTGTTTCTAATTATTTTTGTGTGTTTGTGTTTTTTTACAGGTTCGGTTGTTGGACTTCGGATTCGAGGACAATTTCAATGACACCGTTTTTTTATTCACAATAAAATGGTTAATGGGGGTTGTGTTTTTTTATTTCAATAAAATATTTTTTCTATGTGCTTGTACTTTTTTAAACTTTATTATTACCGCCTTAGTAATGGCCGCTGGCTGATTGACAACCTCCATTACTAAGGCGGGGCTTAAAGAGGCTCTGTCACCAGGTTCTCAAACCCCTATTTCCTATTGCATGTGATCGGCGCTGCAATGTAGATAACAGCAACGTTAAAAACACAATACAAGCCCAGTTGGACATAACGGAAAAAAAACGCCCAGTTGTCCATTTCAAAGCTCATTTGCATAAATATAAAATTGCTCATAACTTGGCCAAAAATTAACGTTTAATTTGGTGACAGAGCCTCTTTAATGTTAGCAGGTGCAGAGGCTAACACTAACCCCCATTATTACCCCGGTACCCACCGCCACCAGGGGTACTGGGAAGAGCCGGGTACGAACCAGTACCCGACCATCTGCAGTGACGGCCAGACACCGGGGCGGCCGCAGGCTGGTAGTATTAGGCTGGGGAAGGCCAAAAACAGTGGCACCTACCACCCTGGTAATGCTGCCTGCTGCTGCTGTGTTGTATCTGGCTGGTTATGAAAATTGGGAGGGGGGACCCCACATCGTTCTTTCCAATTATTTTGTATTTTATTTTTTTTAAATGACGTGGGGTCCCCCCCATTTTTCATAACCAGCCAGATACAATAAAGCAGCAGCAGCCTAGCATTACCAGGGTGGGAAGGGCCACTGTATAAAGCCTTCCACATCCTGCGGCCGCCCCATTGCCCGACCATCACTACAGATGGTCAAATACTGGATGGTACCCGGCTCTTCCCAGCACCCCTGGTGGCGGTGGGTAACGGGGTAATAATGGGGGTTAGTGTTAGCCTCTGCACCGGCTAACACTATGCCCCGCCTTAGCAATGGACGCTGTCAATCAGCCGGGGGCCATTACTAAGGCGGTAGTAATAAAGTTTAAAAAAAAACACAAAGACATAGAAAAAATATTTTATTGAAATAAAAATAAACCACACAACCTTCATTAACCATTTTATTGATAATAAAAAAAGCCGTCAACGAAGTAGTCCTGGAATCTAAAATCTTGTGTAAGAAAACACACAAAAAACGATTAGTAACACATGTTAGGCTTAGATACAGGGCCCATGTGTGATACTGTCTGTGGGACCCTGTATCTAAGCCTACCACAAGGTAGGCTTAGATACAGGGTCAGGCAGACAGTAATCTTATACAGTAATACAGGGACCATCAGACAGGATCACACATGGGCCATGTATCTAAGCCTACCATGTGATTGGCTTAGATACAGGGTCCAGCAGACAGCATCACACAATCTGTGATCCTGTCTCATGGGCCCTCTAAGGCTGTGTTCACACAGAGTTTTTTGCAGGAGGAAAATTCCTCCTGCAAAAACTGCTCCAGTAGGTTTTTCCACAGTGGTTTGACAAAAACTCGTCAAAACACTCGTCAAGGTTTTTTTTTCCTCTTTGACTCATTGAAATGGGGTTTTGGAGGTAGAAACCGCCTCAAGATGGGTCATGTTGCTTCTTTTTACCACGACGAGTTTTTTTTACTAAACATTGATGGCCTATCCTCAGGATAGGCCATCAATAGCTGATGTGTCGGGGTCCGTCTCCCGGGACCCGCCAATCAGCTGTTTTGAAGGGGCCGCAGCACTCGTACGAGAGCTGCTTCCCCTTCATTTCCCTTACTCGCTCACACTGTGAATCGCTAACACCGATTCACAGTGTGACTGGAATTAAGTGACCGGAATGAAGGGGAAGCAGCTCTCGTACGTACACTGCGGCCCCTTCAAAACAGCTGATTGGCGGGTCCCGGGAGTCGGACCCCGCCAATCAGCTTCAGCAGACGGATATTAATCTTACCCTCCTCTTCAGCCGCGGCGGAAGCTCTGTCCTAACTCTATCCAGGATCACGATGTTGTGCGCGGCGCATAGCGGTGTGACGTCATGCGCTGCGCACAGCGCTTGACGTCAGGACCTCCACTGCGCTCCGGAACCAGGAGAGTAAGTACTGTCAGTTACTATAGTAACAGGGGCCCGCGGCCCGAGTTACTATAGTAACTTTTTATTGATGTGGGGCTGCGGGCCCCCCTGGCTTCGGGGCCCGGTCGCAATTGCGACCGCTGCGACCCCTACAGCTACGCCACTGACTATTATATTGCAACATACACTACGCACAATACTGCTACACAGTCTACACACACAATACCAGTATATACACTATATACTCTACACATCAGTTTTCCCACTATTTACACAAAAGCACAGCAAAAACTGTTTCTAAATTATAGCTGCAAAACTACAATGTGTGAATGTCCTTACTGTATCATATTTCCACATACACACAGATTATGTATACATATATATATATATATAACACACACATTTACACACTCATACACACACTTACCTCCTATGTAGGCTCTCTAATGCAGACAGTCTCATATATAGACGAGAATCATATATATATATATATATATATATATATATATATATATATATACACATATGCACACACACACACACGCACACACTCATACACACACTTACCTTCTATGTAGGATCTCTCATGCAGTCTCTTGAAGCAGCAGGGGCATCCCAGGACAGCAGATATAACCAGCTGCAGAAGTAGAGACAAATAGGCGGACACAGCACACGAGAGGAGGGGGGCAGAGGAGAGGGAAGCAAAGGGACACAGGAGAGAAGGGGGATACAGGGGACATAGGAGACGAGGGGGATACAGGGGATACAGGGGACACAGGAGAGGACTAGACACAAAGCTTCCTCTGCAGACGCTGAGGCTGTGAACTCTCCTCTCCCCCTCTTCTCTGCACCGACTGCTTCAGATGAAAGGGAGAGAGAGGGAAGAGGACGTAGCTTGTATTCAAAGCAGTCCACCGCTCACCTCATTCGTCTGGTCACTTGCTTGAGAAGACGACCGCTCCTCCTGCAGACCTGCTCCTCTCTGGTGGCGCGTGCTTCATACAGAGTCAGAGAGGAGCAGGAATGTTCTCACAGACGGGCACGTCTGCTAAGCAAAATAATCCCCCTCCCTGGTCCAGTCCGTCTCTGGCTCAAAATGCCGCCCCCCACTTTCAGCTGGGCTGCGCCGCCTGAGGCTGTCGGCTCACATTGCCTCATGGTAGATGCGGCACTGACTATATGGACAAAAGGATTGGAACACACTTCTTAATCATTGAATTCAGGTGTTTCATTCAGTCCCAATTAAATAAAATTTCAGCCAAAGGGGTAAGTGATGTGGGGAAAGGAACCTATATACCATCCCTAATTAACATAACACCCCCCCTTCCCAAACCTCCGCCGACCTCAAAATAGCTGACTCACCCTGCACAAAAAGGAGGGAAGGAACGCCCTCCTCCCTCCCTGCTAATTACCTAACCTTTTACCTTAACCCTTTAGACCAGCAACAGTCCCAGTCTCAGCGGCTAATATGCCTGTGAGCCTTCAAGACTGTATGCATATGAATTACTTAAAACCAACAGGTAGTCTAGCTAAATGAAGTAACCCTTTAATAATTAAACACCGACTCATGACTTCTTTGAAAGTGGGGTTGACCCGGCGGTCGGCCACAGCTTTATTAATTTGAATAATTATTGAAATAACATGTTATTAACTTTATCAAAAATACCAACTGTAACTGACCTTAACAGAGGTCTGTGAAAACCTGTATGCCTGCCTATCCCAAGGACATGTAGGTAATGTCGAAGAAACCCCTTCCAGGTAGCACCTTTTGGGATGGGTGCTCTAATGGGCTCCCTCTGCTTTGTCAGGTGGTACTCAAATATGGTAATTGAAGTATCAGCAGTGCACCGGGAGATCAATAAAGACAATAGCAATCTGTTGTCTCAATCAATATTCTCATTTATTATCAAGATACATAAGTTAATATACCCTCAGGGCGTTCCCTCTAATCAGGGTGTTACCTCTCATGGAACAACCAATCATAACATTTTACACGTAGACTGAAAATACGTCATAGGGTACCTTCCCACTGAGGTCACGTGATCTTTCTAACACCTGCAAATCCTGGCCTACAAACAATAGAAATGTAGGAGGTTTTCATAAGTGTATGTGGTGACTTCATATATATGTGTGAAATACTGAGATAAAGAATTAATTGGAAATATAATGATTATTTCAGGTCTAGGCGTTCTGCCAGACTCCTATCTACCAGTTTTGAAGGCCACACAAAGAAATAACTTATTCCCTTGTGATTCAAACAGAACCAGAAAGAGATCATTACAAAATGGAAAATACATATCTTCATAATCCGGCATCCTGCTTTATAATTCATAGTGTAATTTAATACAGAGAACATAAGCAATTTGACCATCCATCACAGTAAATACCCCTTAAAATACCGCCATAAGGTGACTGTGTAATCCCTCACCTACACGGCTCACAGACAACAAAAAAACAACAAAAACAAGGCCTGCTCAACCCCATCCTGCAATCCAGATAAAAAGATGTCCAACCCAATATCCGTCAAATGAACCCCGTCGGGCAACAACAATCCCCTGTTATCACCTTCCAACTCCCGATGTTGAATAACCACTCCGCCCGAACAAACCTAGACACCCGTGTATTCAACAGGCGCCTGCCCCTCTCCTATGGCATTAACATACCTCGTGCCTTGCCAGACCAACTGGAGAATAATCTCCGACCACACAAGCACTAACCGGAGAAAAAGGAATCAAACCACTCCAGGTCCGAATGGATCAGTGAAATCAATTCCCCCAACCGGACCGAGCACAGAACATTACCACCCAAGTGCAGAACCAAAACAATGGTCACAAGCCGATGCTGATTGATCTCGACCACCTCGGGCAGAGCTTGCAACCAGCGCAGACCCCGGAGGCCTCTCCAATAGACTTCTTCATTTCCAATGCCCAACATTGGTCGGATGGCTGCCCGATGCTCCGCCCAAAACACGAAGGAATGCCCGAGAATCCATATAGACGGTCTGGAACCTAAAATAAAAAATTTAATCAATGCAACATAAGATCAGGAAGAACATAACCAGCAAAACAATCCGACCGCCAGCGAGCAATCCTTCTCACTTACGCACCTGACAACCACAGATCGCTAGCCATCGTAGCCGCCCCTATCCGAAACAAATGAGTACCATACTACCCAGGGGGTTTACCAACATGAACCAGAGCCCTACGAAAAACAGTAGAAAATTGAAAATGCGTAAGGGGCCTACCATCTGAAATGCGATAAAAACTGCACCCCCCCCCTCTACGCATACTCAGAAAACTCATTACCGCCCCCACCGGGCAAGCCGCCCCCGGAACTGACTTAAGCGAAACTCAACAACCCCACCCAAAAACATCTGTCTTAGACAGGCGTATTCGCAAACGAAGGCCCGGGGGAGAGACCATGACTTCCTCGAACAGAAGGCCACCGGGACGCGCAGCCCCCATGGGAACTAATTCAGAAATACGCAGGACCCCGGAAAAACACAACAAAAACGCAGCGGCAAATAAAACAGATTCATAAGGGGAAGAACAAGCCGACAATAAATCCCTGATCAGCTCTTTTAATAACGAAAAAGACACGGGCCTACGCGATTCCCGCCTAGACACCAATTTTTTCGACCCCTTTAACGCTTGCAGAATAAAAAAGGACTTAGTCACTTCCGACCACCCCCGCAATTTGGAAAAGAAAGCGACCCCGGCGAGACACCTTTGAGCCACCATACTCGAAACACAACGCTCAAGCAACGCAGATAAGTGCCACGGTTGTACGCAAGACAGGATCCACCCCCACATGTCTATCCCCAGCCGCACTCAACCATTCCCTCCAATGCATTACCATAAGTCGCCCAGGTAGAGGGCACCAAGGAGGACCTCACCAACGGGACTAGCTGCGATCCAGCAGCCTCCACATGGAGTCCGGGCATCTGGTCCCCACGAGATCTGCCTGTGGGCAAAGGGAAAAAAAGACCTGCCAATAAAAATGAGATAAAGAGGCAATTATTAAAATCAGACTGGAAGTCTCGGGGGTCTCGGTTCCTAGCTCCCCCGAGGCGGCCCTCTTATTTATGTTCCCTATGCCACTACCCATCTACAAGCGCTCCCTAATTAGGCACCTCCTTCAGGCTGCTAAATCAGGTGTTCCCCGCAAGTGGAGGGTGGCGGTTCATCCACATTTGGATGATTGGTTTCAGGAGGTTGCCTTGATACAATGTACGGAACACCTCCAGGCTCAATCCCCAGCTGCCTCTGCACGATATACAGATACGTGGTCTCCATGGCTTCTGTTGCTCTCCTCTCCCACCTACCGCACTGTAGTGGCCTGAGACCCAGTGCCCATCCCTCCCTATGAGATTTTGTCTGTGAGGGGACTGCGTGCGAGTGTGGAGGGGATTGCTGGTTTGCTCGTCTCACTCAGGTATTTATTAAGTGCATAGACTTTTCTTGCTTTTATGTATCCATGATTATCCGGAACTGGAGCCCAGGCTCACCACGAACTACCCTGGTCTCTTCCCTGCCTTATTTGTCTCCTATTCTGTTTTTCCCCTTTCTTTCTTGTGTCTATTCTGAAGGGTTATTTGCTTCCTGTGATGGTGCTCCCATGCTATGGCCATAGTCTTTCAGGATGTACAGGAAGTTGACGTATCGCACATTGTTTTGTTTTTCTCAGCACTTCCTTTTCAGTTATGCTCCTTCCCTTTATGATGCCCAGATGGCTGTGGTAGTGTGTGCTCTTCATGGGTAGTGATGTTTACCCTTCTGTTTGGGCTGCGCCCTATTTGTCATGTTCTTTTTATTATGGGGACACATTTTCTCTGTATGTTTTTGTAAGTGTTTGTATTAAAACTAATAAAAAACTTTGAATTGGAAAAAATGAGATAAAGAATCAGCAACAACATTTTGGACAGACAACCTAAAAGCGAACCAAAGAAAAGGGACATGACCCTCAAAAAGTAGTATACCAATAATATACAAGAGTACAAAAATCTTTATTAAATATAGTACATAATCACATAATACAGGATAAAAAAGGAACCATACACGGAAGAGTTTAAACAGCAGGGTCAGATGGAACAGACCATGAGCACATACAGTCAACCATCCAAAAATGGCTAAAGCACACGCTAAAATAAACCCACAGGGGAAAAGATGAACGTGGGCACAGGATAACCAAGACCCCACACACTGGCGTAGCTATAGGGGTCGCAGCGGTCGCAATTGCGACCGGGCCCTGAAGCCAGGGGTGCCCACGGCCCCCCGCACCACATCAATAAAAAGTTACTATAGTAACTCGGGCCGCGGGCCCCTGTTACTATAGTAACATACTTTACTTACCTTCCTGGTTCCGGATGGCAGCGGAGGTCCTGACGTCAGGCGCTGTGCGCAGTGCATGACGTCACAGCGCTATGCGCCGCGCACAGCATCGAGACAACAGAACTCCCGCCGTGGCCGAAGAGGAAGGTAAGGTTAGCCCTGACTGGCGGGGTCCGACTCCCGGGACCCGCCAATCAGCTGTTTTGAAGGGGCCGCAGCACTCGTACGAGAGCTGCTCCCCTTCATTCCTGTCACTTCATTCCGGTCACACTGTGAATCCGTGTCGGCGATTCACAGTGTGAGCAAGTAGTGAAATGAAGGGGAAGCAGCTCTCGTACGAGTGCTGCGGCCCCTTCAAAACAGCTGATTTGCGGGTCCCGGGCGACACATCAGCTATTGATGGCCTATCCTGTGGATAGGCCATCAATGTTTAGGGACTGCACAACCCCTAAGCCTACGAACCCCTAAGCCTACGATGTATCAGGCTTAGGGGGCCCATGAGACAGGATCACAGATTGGCTTAGATACAGGGCCCAGCAGACAGGATCACACAATCACATGGTAGGCTTAGATACATGGCCCGTGCGTGATCCTGTCTGCTGGGCCCTGTATCTAAGCCAATCACATGGTAGGCTTAGATACATGGCCCATGTGTGATCCTGTCTGCTGGGCCCTGTATCTAAGCCAATCACATGGTAGGCTTAGATACATGGCCCATGTGTGATCCTGTCTGCTGGGCCCTGTATCTAAGCCTACCACACTGTAGGTTTAGATACAGGGCCCCAGCACACAGTAATCTTATACTGTATAAGATTACTGTCTGCTGGACCCTGTATCTAAGCCTACGTTGTGGTAGGCTTAGATACAGGGTCCCACAGACAGTATCACACATGGGCCCTGTATCTAAGCCTAACACACGTGTTACTAATCGGTGTTTGTGTGTTTTCTTACAGGATCAGTCGTTGGACTACGTCGGATTCCAGGACTACTTCGATGACAGCTTTTTTTTTATTATCAATAAAATGGTTAATGAGGGCTGTGTGTTTTTTTTTTTATTTCAATAAAATATTTTTGCTATGTCTTTGTGTTTTTTTTTAAACTATATTACTACCGCCTTAGTAATGGCCGCCGGCTGATTGACGACGTCCATTGCTAAGGCGGGGCATAGTGTTAGCCGGTGCAGAGGCGAACACTAACCCCCTTTATTACCCCGGTACCCACCGCCACCAGGGGTGCTGGGAAGAGCCGGGTACGATCCAGTACCTGACCATCTGTAGTGATGGTCGGCCACTGGGGTGGCCGCAGGCTGGTATTATCAGGAGGGGAAAGGCCAAAAACAGTGGCCCTTCCTACCCTGGTGATGCTAGATTGCTGCTGCTTTATTGTATCTGGCTGGTTATGAAAAATGGGGGGGACCCCACATCATTTTAAAAAAAATATATAATAATTGGAAAGAACGATGTGGGGTCCCCCCCAATTTTCATAACCAGCCAGATGCAACACAGCAGCAGCAGGAGGCAGCATTACCAGGGTGGGAAGGGCCACTGTTTTTGGCCTTCCCCAGCCTAATACCAGCCTGCGGCCACCCCGGTGCCTGCCCGTCACTACAGATGGTCGGGTACTGGTTCGTACCCGGCTCTTCCCAGTACCCCTGGTGGTGGTGGTGGGTACCGGGGTAATAATGGGGGTTAGTGTTAGCCTTTGCTACGGCTAATATTAAGCCTTGCCTTAGTAATGGAGGTTGTCAATCAGCCAGCGGCCATTACTAAGGCGGTGATAATAAAGTTTAAAAAGATACAAGCACATAGAAAAAATATTTTATTGAAATAAAAAAACACAACCCTCATTAACCATTTTATTGAGAATAAAAAAAACGCCGTCATTGAAGTCCTCGAATCCGAAGTCCAACAACCGAACCTGTAAAAAAACACAAACACACAAAAATAATCAGTAACACATAAAGAAGCAAAATTATTATTCTTACCTATCCTGGGTCCAGCGCTGGAGACGCAATGTCAGCGAGCTGGGCCCTGTATCTAATCCAATCATGTGTGATACTGTCTGCTGAGCTGTGTATCTAATCCAATCATGTGTGATACTGTCTGCTGGGCCCTGTATCTAATCGTATCTTGTGTGATACTGTCTGCTGAGCTGTGTATCTTATCCTATCGTGTGATACTGTCTGCTGAGCCACTGTATCTAATCCTATCATGTGTGATACTGCCTTCTGAGCCACTGTATCTAATCCTATCATGTGTGGTACTGTCTGCTGAGCCACTGTATCTAATCCTATCATGTGTGATACTGTCTGCTGAGCTGTGTATCTAATCCTATCATGTGTGATACTGTCTGCTGGGCCACTGTATCTAATCCTATCATGTGTGATACTGCCTTCTGAGCAACTGTATCTAATCCTATCATGTGTGATACTGTCTGCTGAGCCACTGTATCTAATCCTATCATGTGTGATACTGTCTGCTCAGCCACTGTATCTAATCCTATCATGTGTGATACTGTCTGCTGAGCCAATGTATCTAATCCTATCCATAGTTTATAGGGTCGTAGTGCTATAGATATGCTATGCTGTCTCCTATACACACATTTTTTTTGGGCGGACACATATGTATTGGGGCTATTTCCCTGACATTTTAAGCCCAGAGGGTATGTTCACACGGCAGCGTGTGTGATACTGTCTGCTGAGCTGTGTATCTAATCCTATCATGTGTGATACTGTCTGCTGGGCCACTGTATCTAATCCTATCATGTGTGATACTGCCTTCTGAGCAACTGTATCTAATCCTATCATGTGTGATACTGTCTGCTGAGCCACTGTATCTAATCCTATCATGTGTGATACTGTCTGCTCAGCCACTGTATCTAATCCTATCATGTGTGATACTGTCTGCTGAGCCAATGTATCTAATCCTATCCATAGTTTATAGGGTCGTAGTGCTATAGATATGCTATGCTGTCTCCTATACACACATTTTTTTTGGGCGGACACATATGTATTGGGGCTATTTCCCTGACATTTTAAGCCCAGAGGGTATGTTCACACGGCAGCGTGTGTGATACTGTCTGCTGAGCTGTGTATCTAATCCTATCATGTGTGATACTGTCTGCTGGGCCACTGTATCTAATCCTATCATGTGTGATACTGCCTTCTGAGCAACTGTATCTAATCCTATCATGTGTGATACTGTCTGCTGAGCCACTGTATCTAATCCTATCATGTGTGATACTGTCTGCTCAGCCACTGTATCTAATCCTATCATGTGTGATACTGTCTGCTGAGCCAATGTATCTAATCCTATCCATAGTTTATAGGGTCGTAGTGCTATAGATATGCTATGCTGTCTCCTATACACACATTTTTTTTGGGCGGACACATATGTATTGGGGCTATTTCCCTGACATTTTAAGCCCTGAGGGTATGTTCACACGGCAGCGTCTGTTACGGCTGAAATTACAGTGCTGTTTTCAGGAGGAAACAGCTCCGTAATTTCAGCTGTAATGGCATGTGCAGGCGTTTTTCGCTGCGTCCATTACGGACGTAATTGGAGCTGTTTTTCCATTGAGTCCACGGAAAACGGCTCCATTTACGTCTGAAGAAGTGACAGGCACTTCTTTGACGCGGGCGTCTTTTTTACGCGCCGCCTTTTGACAGCGACGCGTAAAAAAAAATGACCGTCGGCACAGAACATTGTAAAACCCATTCAAATGAATAGGCAGATGTTTGCCAACGATTTTGAGCCGCATTTTCGGACGTTATTCAATGCTAAAACGCCCGAATTACGTCCGCAAATAGGGTGTATGAACCCAGCCTTAGTGACGCCCCCGGCTGCTAGTGCTGCATTGTTGGGTCACTTAGGAGACCCAGCGATGCAGCTGAAAGCTGCGGACCGTCGGCCATGAGAAGTTTGCGGGGGGGGGGCCCAGTAAGAATTCTTGCATCGGGGCCCATGAGCCTTTAGCTACGCCCCTGACCCCACATATAATCAAAATGCTGCCTAACTAGTGAACAATGATGAATAGCTAGACTAGAAAAGCCCTAGTAATGGATAAAGGCATAAGTGGCCAAGGGACTAAACCTAACTCTAGCTAATTTGCATATATAAGAAAAAGAGGCCAGCACATACCCTGGGACATGATGGAAAGCGGTGCAGAAGTACCAAAGTAAACGGATGAGTGAACGCCTCGACGCGCGTTTCGCCCTGTAGACCGGCTTCGTCAGGAGGCTTGATTATATGTGGAATATATATGTAGAGGAATGATCGAGGCACTCACCGAAGCTGGCAAACAATTTCTTTATTACAAAAAAGATCTTTGGTCAGGATGTGGAATAGCCTACGGCCGTTTCACGTGCTGGTACACGCTTTCTCAAGGCCCTGGCGTCACTTCCTTCACCTGCCCTTTTATTTACAAATTAGTACACATTGTTACATAACAAAAAATTAAAAAAGACAGGGAAATGCACAGTATATTATGGTGGTTCATGCAACTGATACATTCTAATCTTGAAATATAAATATTTCAGTATCAAATCATCTAAAAACAAATAAGGTTCATGTTAAAAACGAACTTAGATCATTACGATCATTGATACCGAGCGGTCCTAGTGCACCTGTCAGAGAAATAATCTCTGCCTCTCTCTGCAACAGAGATTTGTGTCTGTCTCCTCCTAAAGCCAAAGGCTGAATGTGAACTATACCCACAAATCGCATACATCGAGCGTTATTTTCATGTTTCTCCTGCATATGTTGTATCAGCCTAGGGCATCCCTCACATGTGTTTAATGATCTTATATGTTCACGAAATCTTACATACATGGGTCGTATAGTTTTACCTATATAAAATCTGCCACAGTCACAGATCACTGCATATACAACGTATTGGGTCCTACAGGTTATTAATCCATTAATTTCAAACGTAATGCCCCCTAAATTAAGGTTCCTTGTACGTATTATGGAATTGCAATAATTGCATTGTCCACATCTATGGTTACCCTTTGGACTATTAACTGTCAACCAGTTCTCTTTGCACTTCTCTTTTTGGGAAAAACGTCCCCTGACTAAAATGTCTTTTAAATTTTTACATCTACGAAAGGATACGATTGGTTTCCTAATTGCGACTTCCATAAGTAATGGATCATTCTCAATTAGGTGCCAATTTTTTCGAATACTTGTTCTGATAACCTCACTCATTGGGCTATAACCGAAGGATAGAACAAATCTCTGATCTTTTTTAATAGGATTTTTTCGACTCTGTTTTTTATGATGGAATAACGATGTCTGTTTGATCTCACTAGCTCTATTTAGAGCTTCTTTTACCAATTTTACTGGATAACCTCTAGCTTCCAATTTTTGACTCATCTCATCTGCCTGTTCATAAAATGTCAAATCACTGCTATTAATTCGTCTTAGACGTAAAAATTGAGCATAAGGTAAAGATTTAGTTATATGTCCAGGGTGATAGCTATCATACCGCAATAATGTATTAGTAGCTGTAGGTTTTCGGTAACCTTTAGTCTGAATTGCTCCCCCTTCTATTGTAACATATACATCCAAAAACTCAATTTCTTGATTACCGAATTTATGTGTAAAACTCATATTGGATGAATTTGCATTTAGGTATTTTACAAAATCTAGGAACTCTTGCTGTGTACCAGACCACACTACAAAAATGTCGTCTATATAACGCAGGTATAACTGTAGGTATTTGGCATAGGGATTAGAAAGATTGTATATCATTTGTTCTTCAAAATCCGCTAAAAATAAGTTCGCAAAAGTCGGAGCTACGGGGGTACTTTTGTCGATACCAGATGTCATCAAATAGAAATGAATTGTGACTCAACACATACTGTAATGCCTCACATATGAAGTCAATAAACGCATGATCACTATTAGTACACTGCAATTAACGTCTAACAGCCTGTACACCGGCATCCTGAGGGATACGGGTGTATAGGCTTTCGACGTCAAGTAAGAATTCTTGCATCGGGGCCCATGAGCCTTTAGCTACGCCCCTGACCCCACATATAATCAAAATGCTGCCTAACTAGTGAACAATGATGAATAGCTAGACTAGAAAAGCCCTAGTAATGGATAAAGGCATAAGTGGCCAAGGGACTAAACCTAACTCTAGCTAATTTGCATATATAAGAAAAAGAGGCCAGCACATACCCTGGGACATGATGGAAAGCGGTGCAGAAGTACCAAAGTGAACGGATGAGTGAACGCCTCGACGCGCGTTTCGCCCTGTAGACCGGCTTCGTCAGGAGGCTTGATTATATGTGGGGTCTTGGTTATCCTGTGCCCACGTTCATCTTTTCCCCTGTGGGTTTATTTTAGCGTGTGCTTTAGCCATTTTTGGATGGTTGACTCTGTGGGCACATGGTCTGTTCCATCTGACCCTGCTGTTTAAACTCTTCCGTGTATGGTTCCTTTTTTATCCTGTATTATGTGATTATGTACTATATTTAATAAAGATTTTTGTACTCTTGTATATTATTGGTATACTACTTTTTGAGGGTCATGTCCCTTTTCTTTGGTTCGCTTTTAGGTTGTCTGCTATATTGAGGGACCCTTGTATACGCCATTGGTTTGGTGTGAGGTTTGTTTAGGTTGTACAACATTTTGGACGCCTGGAATGTGGCGGGCCCAAAACGGAATGTTACATACCAGGTAGCGAAGCAAAGCCAGAACCGGACCTGAGGAGGAAGTAAGATGATAAACAGCAAAAACAACACTCATATTATCAGACTAAAACACCACTCATATTATCAGACTAAAACACCACAGAACGATTGGACAGCACTTCCCCCATAGGTCAACAGCAACCACAATAGGAATAAGCTCCAACAATGTCAAGTTCGCACACCATCCCCTGGCCCTCCACAAATAAGGCCAGGAATCAGCACACCAAGCAGAACCCAACACAGCACCAAAACCCACCACCTCTGCAGCATCAGTAAACAATTCCAAATCAACACTAGAAACCGGAGGCGACCTTCAACACGTACGCCCATTATAATCCTCCAGGAAGGTACGCCAGACCCGCAAGTCAGCCTTGATGGAAGTAGAAATCCGCACATGATGAGACGGCACCAACACCCCGAACGTAGCCAGGAACAGCCGCCTGGAAAAAACCCGCCCCATGGGCATAATCCGACACACAAAATCCAACAAACCTAACAAAGACTGAATCTGACGCAATTCTAGCTTACTGGCAGACAACGCCAAATCCAACGCCAAACGCAACTTCACAACCCTCTCTGCCGAGAGACGAAAAACCATGGCACAGGAATAGATTTCGATACCCAAAAAACACAACACCATAATGGGGCCCTCCGTCTTCTCCTCAGATAGAGGAACCCCGAAACCCTGGGAAATAAATTGAGGACCGCAACAAAAACTGACACTGCGCAGAAGAACGACCCACAAACAAAAAATCATTTAAATAATGGGTAAAAGCGCCACAACCCGTAACCTCCCGCACCGTCCATTCCAAAAAAGAGCTAAAAACCTCAAAATAGTAACAAGAAATCGAGCATCCCATGGGCAAAGACATGTCATAATAGAAAAACCCCTCCAAATAGCAGCCCAACAAATGAAAACAATCCGCATGAACCGGCAACAAACAAAAAGTGGACGCAATATCAGACTTAGCCATAAGGGCGCCTGCCCCCGCCCGACACCCAAAATTAACAGCCCGATCAAAAGAAACACGGTCAGAACCCCGAGAAACATCTGAGGAGTAGGAGTAAGAAGGAGATACCTCCGAGCCCGCCGCCTGCTGGAACGGCGGGATTGACTGCAGTGCGAACCCCGGCGATGACGGGACAAGGACCTACCACCGCCACTCCTATCGGAAGGAACCCCAGACCGAGCTCCACCATCCCGTGACAAAGAACCCGGGCCCCCAGACAGAAGCACTGGCAAAAGGGTAACCACTAAAGTGGGAGGGGCCACCGCCTGACAAACCGGCGTAGGAAAAAGATCTCCGACCCCTCCTCTGACCCCTCATCCTCGGGCGGTGAATGGTCCAACCATGCCCCACTAAACTGCTCTACCTCTCTATCCCCCTGTGCAGAAGCACCTACCCCCACTTCCTCTCACTTTCAGCAGCCAGCAGGAAGAGGACACTTCCGGAAGGGGAAGCAGCTGCAGCTGCAGACACCGAGGCTAAGGCCCGCATCACAGAGCCCTGTCCAGACGAAGGGCAGGTCTAATCCTCCCCAACCCGGAGGACACACAGGCACAAAGGGTAGGAGGAATGACATCCCCCGCTACGGACCCCGGCGCCGCCGAGGGCTGCGGCGCCGGCTCCGGAGGAGAGAGTACAGCCAGCGGGGGAGGGGCGGAACTACACGCGGCCACAAACTACCTCCGTCTTTGGGAGATAGACAGGCGGGCGCCACCTTGCCAGATGATGAAGTGGGAGCTGTGACAGTCGCATCCTGAAGGAGCGACTGCAACCACTCACTCCCTTCCGCCGCCAGGGCACTGTGAATAGCCCTCACAAGCTCCTGTCGGTCCATGAAAATTTCAGCCAAAGAGGTAAGTAATGTGGGGAAGGGTTCCTATATACCATCCCTAATTAACCTAACAACCCCCCTTCCCAACCCTCCGCCCACCTCAAAATAGCTGGCTAACCCTGCACAAAAAGGAGGGAAGGAAAGCCCTCCCCCCCTGCTAACTACTTAACCTTTAACCTTAACCCTTTAGACCAACAACAGTCTCAGTCTCAGAAGCTAATACGCCTGTGAGCCTTCAAGAAGTACAGCACCCCAGCCACTAAGTGGCAGGCCATGTAAAGTTACACGGTGAGGTTGCCAAGTGTTGAGGCGCATACTGCATAAAAGTTCCCAACACTCTGCTGACTCTATAACTGCAGTGTTTCATACCTCCTCTGTCATTAACATCCACACAAAAACTGTACCCAGGGAGCTTCATGGCATGGGTTTCAATGGCCAAGCAGCTGCATGCAAGCCTTACATCACCAAGCACAATGCCAAACATCAGATGGAGTTGTGTACCTGGACTCTGAAGCAGTGGAATCATGTTCAGTGGAGTGACGAATCACACTTTCCTATCTGGCAGTCTGATAGACGAGTCTGAGTTTGGCGAATGCAGCAGAATCTGACTTCTTTGTGCCAACTGTAAAGTTTGGTGGCGGAGGGATAATGCTATGGGGTTGGCCTAGGCTCCTTAGTTTCAGTGAATGGAAATCTTAATGCTTCAGCATACCAATACATTTTACACAAATGTAAGCTTCCAACTACGTAGGAACAGTTTGGGGAAGGCCTTTTATTGCTCCAGTCCACAAAGCAAGTTCCACAAAGGCATGATTGGGTTAGTCTGGTGGGGAAAAACTTGACTGGCCGCATAGAGCCATGACCTCAACCCCATTGAACTAGAACGGAGATTGAGACCCAGGTCCTCTCGTTCAACATCAGTGTCTGACCTCACAAATGCTCTTCTGGATGAATGGGCAAAAATCTCCACATACTCACTCCAAAATATTTTAAAAGGCCTTCCCAGAATAAGTACAATTTTTATGGACAAACACAAGTTTATGCAAAGACTCAAAATTTATAATGTTGACCCTTCTTTTTCAAGTGTACTGAAATTCGCCCTGGTACGGGAATGATGGGGTTATATACAGTGATGATGGCTGGTTCATACAGGAATAGTGGCTAGTATATACAGGGATGATGGGGTTATATACAGGAATGATGTCTGGTATATACAGGGTGATGGCTCCTCAACGGGACGCCGGCAAGTACTGCTCCTGCCGGCTGCTAGCTCCCATAGGGTGCGCGTGTGCCCTGGTGTTCTCTTAAAGGCCCAGCGTGCACCAATATAACCTTCCCTAGCCTATCCGTGTGCACCCTGTCCTACTTAAAGCTATCCTGCCTTCCTTCCTGAGCCTGAGCGTTGTTGTGTCTACCCATGTTCGTTTAGCAAATGTTCCCTTTGTTGTATCCTGTAACCAGCATTCTCGATATACAGGGATGATGTTGCTTATATACAGGGATGATGGGGGTTATATACGGGGATGATGGGGGTTATATACAGTGATGATGGGGGTTATATACGGCAATGATGGGAGTTATACAGTATACAGTAATGATGGCTAGACCAGGCATTATCCATGTATATAAACCCCATCATTCCCATATATAACTCCCATCAACCCTGTATATAGCAGCCATCATCCCTGTATATACCAGCCATTATTCTTGTATATATTCGACTACGCTATTGAATCCGTCGAAAAAACGGAAACCCTACGGAATGGAGACAAATGGAAACCATATGCAACAAAAGTGTTACCATTGAAATTAATGGTAATGCAAACAGAAAGCTATGGTTTCCGTTTGGTTTCCGTTCGGTCCGTTCATGGGTCCCCCTGACGGAAAGGTCTGATGGAACCCATGTTCGAAAGCTCGACGCAGATGTGTTTCGCCCCCCCTGCTAAACCCCTAGCTACGCCTTTGCTGGAAGGGGTTTGGTCCTGATCGTGGGAACCTAAAGAAAATATTGATGCCAGTGTAAAGGATCTGCCAGGCACAGCTTCGGGGTTAACACCCATAGGTAATCAGCCTTCACCTGAGTCTATGTGTCTGAGACTGACTCCAGCTTCCACCACTCAGGCTGGCAGGCTTAGGAGTGGGAGAGCCTATCGCAGCCTGGTCAGACTCAGCTAGCTCCCGCCCTCTGTCTATTTATACCTGCCTTTCCTGTTCCTCCTTGCTTGTGATTCTTCTCGTGTGGTTTCCTGGCCCAGCTACAGCTTCTGACTATTTGATCCTGCTCCATATTGACCCCGGCTTACTTACTACTCTCCTGCTCTGCGTTTGGTACCTCGTACACTCCTGGTTTGACTCGGCTCGTTCACCTCTCTTTTTGCTCACGGTGTTGCCGTGGGCAACTGCCCCATTTCCCTTAGCTTTGTGTACCCTTGTCTGTTTGTCTCGTGCACTTACTGAGCGTAGGGACCGCCGCCCAGTTGTACCCCGTCGCCTAGGGCGGGTCGTTGCAAGTAGGCAGGGACAGAGTGGCGGGTAGATTAGGGCTCACTTGTCCGTTTCCCTACCCCTATCATTACATAATCACAAGCCCATTACCTAGTCTACCCTGGTCCCTGTCTCTACTATGGACCCCGTTGAGATCCTGGCCCAGCAAATGCAGGGTCTCTCCCTACAGGTCCAGGCCCTGGCTCGGAGGGTCAACCAGCCTGACGCTACCATGGTAGTGCCCCTCACCTCACCTCTTGAACCCCACCTCAAGTTGCCTGACCGGTTCTCAGGGGACCGGAGGACTTTTCTCTCCTTTCGGGAGAGTTGTAGGCTTTACTTTCGCTTAAAGCCTCACTCCTCAGGTTCTGAGAGCCAGCGGGTGGGTATAATTATGTCCCGCTCCAGGAAGGGCCCCAAGAGTGGGGCTTCTCCTTGGCTCCTGACGCCCCTGAACTTTCCTCCGTTGATCGTTTCTTTTCTGCTCTCGGACTCATTTATGACGAGACTGACAGGACTGCCTTTGCCGAGAGTCAGCTGGTGACCTTTTGTCAGGGTAAGAGACCTGTTGAGGAGTATTGTTCTGACTTTAGGAAGAGGTGCGTAGCTTCTCGGTGGAATGACCCTGCCTTAAGGTGCCAGCTTAGGTTCGGTCTGTCGAACGCCCTGAAAGACCTGCTAGTTAGCTATCCCTCTTCTGACTCCCTAGACCAGGTTATGGCTTTAGCGGTTCGACTTGACCGACGTCTCAGGGAACGACAACTTGAAAGTTTTTGTGTTTTCCCCTCTGACTCCCCCATGATGCTTCCCGAGGTCCCGTTGCTTCGCTCTTCCATGGAAGACTCGGAGGTACCTATGCAACTCGGGGCCTCCGTGTCCTCCCGACAACGTAGAGAGTTCCGCAGGAAGAATGGTCTCTGCTTCTATTGTGGGGATGACAAGCATCAAGTGAACACCTGTCCTAGGCGTAAGAATAAGCAGCCGGAAAACTTCCGCGCCTAAGATATCATCGGGGAGGTCACTTGGGCGCACAGGTATTTCCCTTAAATATGAAACGTAATAAAATCTTGCTTCCCTTTCAGGTCTCTTTTGGTGGTAGGTCTGCTACCGGCAGTGCCTTCTTGGATTCAGGGTCTTCTGCTAATATCATGTCTGTGGAATTTGCTATGTCTCTAGCTATGCCTTTGATTGATTTGCCTAAACCTGTCCCGGTAGTGGGTATCGACTGCACTCCTCTTGCTAATGGTTATTTTACACAGCATACCCCTGTTTTTGAACTCCTTGTTGGCTCCATGCATTTGGAGCAGTGCTCTGTACTGTTGATGCAGGGATTATCGTCCGATTTGGTTTTAGGCCTTCCCTGGTTGCAGTTGCATAATCCCATGTTTGACTGGAATACTGGGGAGCTTACCAAATGGGGTAATGAATGCTTGACGTCATGTTTTGCTGTTAATTCTATTTCTCCCCCTGAGGAGGTGAACACGCTACCTGAGTTTGTGCAGGACTTCGCTGATGTTTTCTCTAAGGAGGCCTCCGAAGTGTTACCTCCTCATAGAGAATACGATTGCGCTATCGAATTGGTACCAGGAGCTAAGCTCCCTAAGGGTAGGATATTTAATCTTTCTTGTCCCGAACGTGAAGCCATGAGAGAGTATATCCAGGAATGCCTGGCCAAGGGTTACATTCGCCCCTCTACTCCGGTAGGTGCTGGCTTCTTCTTCGTAGGGAAGAAGGATGGTGGTCTTAGGCCATGCATTGACTACCGTAACTTGAATAAGGTCACTGTAAGGAACCAGTATCCCCTTCCTTTGATTCCTGATCTCTTTAATCAGGTTCAGGGGGCCCAATGGTTCTCTTAGTTTGATCTACGGGGGGCGTATAACCTTATCCGCATCAAAGAGGGGGATGAGTGGAAGACTGCGTTTAACACGCCCGAAGGTCATTTCGAATACCTCGTCATGCCCTTTGGGTTGTGTAATGCTCCTGCGGTCTTCCAGAATTTCATAAATGAGATTTTAAGGGATTACCTGGGGGTATTTCTTGTAGTGTACCTTGATGACATACTGGTGTTTTCCAAGGACTTGTCCTCCCACATTGAGCATGTCAGGAAGGTGCTCCAGTTCCTTCGGGAAAACAAACTGTTTGCGAAAACCGAAAAATGTGTGTTTGGGGTACAGGAGATACCATTTTTGGGTCAAATCCTCACTCCTCATGAATTCCGCATGGACCCCGCCAAGGTCCAGGCTGTGGCGGAATGGGTCCAACCTGCCTCCCTGAAGGCGTTACAGTGTTTCTTGGGGTTCGCTAATTATTACAGGAGATTTATTGCTAACTTCTCGGTCATCGCTAAGCCTCTTACGGACCTCACTCGCAAAGGTGCCGATCTCCTCTATTGGCCTCCTGAGGCTGTCCAGGCTATTGAGGTCCTTAAGAAGTGCTTTATCTCGGCCCCGGTGCTGGTTCAGCCCAACCAAATGGAGCCATTTATCGTGGAAGTTGACGCATCCGAGGTGGGAGTGGGGGCTGTCTTGTCCCAGGGTACCAGGTCCCTCACCCATCTCCGTCCCTGTGCCTACTTCTCCAGGAAGTTTTCGCCCACTGAGAGTAACTATGATATTGGCAACGGCGAACTCTTAGCCATTAAATGGGCATTTGAAGAGTGGCGCCACTTCCTGGAGGGGGCTAGGCACAAGGTAACGGTCCTTACCGACCACAAGAATCTGGTTTTCCTAGAATCTGCCCGGAGGCTAAACCCGAGACAAGCTCGATGGGCGCTATTTTTTTACCAGATTCAACTTTTTGGTTACCTATAGGGCTGGGTCTAAAAATATTAAGGCCGATGCACTGTCGCATAGCTTCATGGCCAGCCCCCCTTCGGAGGAAGATCCTGCTTGTATTCTGCCTCCTGGTATAATCATTTCTTCTATTGATTCTGATTTAGTCTCAGAAATTGCGGCTGATCAAGGTTCAGCTCCCGGGAACCTTCCTGAGGACAAGCTGTTTGTTCCCCTGCAATTCCGGCTAAGGGTACTTAGGGAAAATCATGACTCCGCACTATCTGGTCATCCAGGCGTCCTGGGTACCAAACACCTCATTGCTAGAAACTATTGGTGGCCTGGGTTGCCTAAAGACGTTAAGGCCTACGTCGCCGCTTGTGAGGTTTGTGCTAGGTCCAAGACTCCCAGGTCCCGACCAGCGGGCTTACTACGTTCTTTGCCCATTCCCCAGAGACCTTGGACCCATATCTCCATGGATTTTATCACCGATTTGCCTCCATCTCAAGGCAAGTCGGTGGTGTGGGTTGTAGTAGACCGCTTCAGTAAGATGTGCCACTTTGTGCCCCTCAAGAAACTACTCAATGCGAAGACGTTAGCTATCTTGTTTGTCAAACACATCCTGCGTCTCCATGGGGTCCCTGTCAATATTGTTTCGGACAGAGGGGTACAATTTGTTTCATTGTTTTGGAGAGCCTTCTGTAAAAAGTTGGAGATTGATCTGCCCTTCTCCTCTGCCTTTCATCCTGAAACTAATGGCCAAACCGAGAGGACTAATCAATCTCTAGAACAATATTTAAGGTGTTTTATCTCTGACTGTTAATATGATTGGGTCTCATTCATTCCCCTCGCCGAATTTTCCCTTAATAACCGGGTCAGTAACTCGTCAGGGGTCTCCCCCTTTTTCTGTAATTTTGGGTTTAATCCACGGTTCTCCTCCGTTTCACCTGGTAGTTCCAACAATCCCGAGGTAGAGGTCGTTCATCGGGAACTGTGCACAGTCTGGGCCCAGGTTCAGAAGAACCTAGAGGCGTCCCAGAGCGTACAAAAAACTCAGGCTGATAGAAGACGTTCTGCTAACCCCTTGTTTATGGTCGGGGATCTGGTGTGGTTATCGTCTAGAACTTGCGCCTTAAGGTCCCGTCCAAGAAATTTGCTCCCTGGTTTATTGGGCCGTATAAGGTCATTGAAGTCCTCAATCCTGTTTCCTTCCGACTGGAGTTGCCCCCATCTTTTCGAATACACGACGTGTTTCATGCCTCCCTCCTTAAACGCTGCTCCCCGTCCTTGGCTCCCTCGAGGAAACCTCCTGTTCCCGCTCTCACCCCTGAGGGGGTGGAATTCGAGGTGGCCAAGATTGTGGACAGCAAGATGGTGCAAGGCTCCCTCCAGTACCTGGTCCATTGGAGAGGATACGGGCCTGAGGAGAGGACTTGGGTACCCGCTCGGGATGTTCACACTGGGGTATTGGTCAGGAAGTTCCACCTTCGTTTCCCCAAGAAACCAGGTCCACTTAGAAAGGGTCCGGTGGCCCCTCATAAAAGGGGGGGTACTGTAAAGGATCTGCCAGGTACAGCTTTGGGGTTAACGCCCATAGGTAATCAGCCTTCACCTGAGTCTATGTCTCTGAGACTGACTCCAGCTTCCACCACTCAGGCTGGCAGGCTTAGGAGTGGGAGAGCCTATCGCAGCCTGGCCAGACTCAGCTAGCTCCCGCCCTCTGTCTATTTATACCTGCCTTTCCTGTTCCTCCTTGCTTGTGATTCTTCTCGTGTGGTTTCCTGGCCCAGCTACAGCTTCTGACTATTTGATCCTGCTCCATATTGACCCCGGCTTACTGACTTCTCTCCTGCTCTGTGTTTGGTACCTCGTACACTCCTGGTTTGACTCGGCTCGTTCACCTCTCTTGTTGCTCACGGTGTTGCCGTGGGCAACTGCCCCATTTCCCTTAGCTTTGTGTACCCTTGTCTGTTTGTCTCGTGCACTTACTGAGCGTAGGGACCGCCGCCCAGTTGTACCCCGTCGCCTAGGGCGGGTCGTTGCAAGTAGGCAGGGACAGAGTGGCGGGTAGATTAGGGCTCACTTGTCGGTTTCCCTACCCCTATCATTACAGCCAGTGCGCTCATCAAAATGTTCCTTCTATGCTCTGGTCCTAAGAAGTGGGGGCGTAAAGGAGGGGTACTGTAATGACGGCGGGCGCTAGCATTTCTTACCTCTGTGCCGGCATTACCCTCCTCCTCGGGGACGCTGGCATGTACTGCTCCAGCCCGCTGCTTCCTCCTGTAGGGTGCGCTTGCGCGCCCTGGTGTTCTATTAAAGGGCCAGCATGCACCACTATAACCTTCCCTAGCCTATCCCTGTGCACCCTGTCCTACTTAAAGCCATCCTGCATTCCTTCCTGTGCCTGAGGGTTGTTGTGTCTACCCATATTAGTTTAGCAAATGTTCCCTTAGTTGTATGCTGTACCCAGCGTTCTCGTATCCTGCATCCCATATCCAGTAATTGTGTTTGTTACAGTACAAAGTATAGTTTAAAAATCGAGTTTGTTATCTGTGCCAAGTGTCATCTGTGCCAAATGTCCCCACGCCACGTGTCCTTACGCCAAGTATCTGTCTATCTTCTACCCAGGTACTATTGTCCCAAAGACTTTCATTGACTATTGTTTGGCAAGCTGCTATTCCACTACGGCGGAGCGGCCTAGTGGGTCCACATACCCCCCACAGCCGTGACACCCTGTAATTCCTGCAGAATATCAGTCTGTTCTCTATGTTTTTCTTGGAGAGAAGTGGCTTTTTTGCTGGCCTTCTTGACACCAGGCCAGCCTCCGAAAGCCTTCGCCTCACTGTGCGTGCAGATGCACGGACACCTACCTACTGCCATTCCTGAGCAAGCTCTGCACTGGTGTTGCTGAATTCGCATTAAGACACGTCCTGGCACTTTCTGGACTTTCTTGGGTGCCCCAAGCCTTCTTCTCCTTGATGATCTGGTAAATAGTTGATTAAGAGGCAGTCTTACAAACAGCAATGTCCTTGACTGTAAAGCCCTTTTGATGCAAAGCAATAATGACTGTCCGTGTTTCCTTCGAGGTAACCATGGTTAACAGAAGAAGACAATGATTTCAAGCACCACCCCCTTTTAAAGCAACCAGTCTGCTCTTATAATTCAATCAGCATGACAGAGTGATATCAACTGCCTTATCCTTGTTAACACTTTCTCCTGAGCTAACGAGAAGATCGCTGCAATTATGTTAGAAGGTCACTTTGTGGCGGTGCTAAAATGCAGTGGAAATGTCTTTTTGTGATTAAAGGGGTATTCCAGGGATACAAAATTTGTGTACTAATACTCTACGTCAAAATTAAACTTCCTAATATGCATTCTGTCAAAAATCGGAACACATTTGTTCCTATTCACCCTACCTCTGGGCGGCCGGAAGTTCTGTTTTTCATCCTAGTGTTTTTTTGCTTTGACACACGCTGATGCATGAGCGTTATTATGCAGGCAGACCTGTGTCGATACCTCACTGAGTATCGACACAGGTGTGGCATTGAAGCATAAGCAAAGAATGAACGGTGCGGGCATTGTGGAGGCTGTGAACCAATAGAATGCCTGAAACCCGGGTATACGCCAGAAGTCCCGGGTTTGAAGCATCCTATTGGTCCACAGCCTCCTCAATGCCCACCCTGTTCAATTCTTTGTTTACGCCTCAATGCTCGCCCCATTTGTTTGTGTTCTTGCTATTCCACAGTGCTCGTGCGCGGCCCACCCAAAAATGTAGTGTCCCTGGAAAACCCCTTTAAGTTAATTTTCATGGCAAGGAATGACTTTGCAATTCTTCTGATCATCTTTATAACAATCTAGAGTTAATGCAAGTTGCCACTATAAAAACTGAAGCAGCAAGCTTTGTGAAAACCAAAATTTGTATCAGTCTCAAAACTTTTGGCCAGGACTGTCTGCTGTGGCAAACACCTACCTAAACTAAACTAATAAACTTTTTATATTTTTCTATTCTGCTTTGTTTGTATAGTTTTATAGAACAAATTAAAATTAAAAAAAACCTCCAAAGACCAAGAAAAAGTGGCCCTGAAAGTCTGATCACTGATCCCTGATCATGGCATCCCTGAGGAAAAAAGTGGTTGACACAAGGAAGTGGATAGGGAGTAAGGAGGGGTATGGAGAGGGTAATTTGGCGATGAATAAAAGCATAAAAGCTCTCTAAAGCATACAACTTTCCTAAACAGCCTCTTTGAAAGACTCACTGAACCCAACTGAGAAGTTCAGGGCGGGTGCTAAACTGAAAAAATGGCACCTAACCATTACAATGGCTGGGATTGGTCAGTCGTCTCTAACCATCCAATCTCAGCGATCGCCGACTTAGAACCATCCCCTATGACAGCAGCCATCAAGGTACTATTAATTCGGCATGGTAATATTATGGCAATTTGTGTTAAAGAGGCTCTGTCACCACATTATAAGTGCCCCATCTTGTACATAATGTGATTGGCGCTGTAATTTAGATTACAGCAGTGTTTTTTATTTAGAAAAATTATAATTTTTGACGGAGTTTTGACCTATTTTAGCTTTATGCTAATGACTTTCTTAATGGACAACTGGGTGTGTTTTACTTTTTGACCAAGTTGTGGAGAGAAGTGTTTGATGCTGACCAATCAGCGTCATACTCTTCTCTCCATTCATTTACACAGCACATTGTGATCTAGCTAGATCACTATGTGCAGCCACATACACACACATTAATGTTACTCAAGGGTCCTGACAGTGAATAGAGATGACTACCAGCCAGGACGTGATGTCTATTCATGATCCTGACACTTCGGTAATGTTTGTGTGAGATTTACAGCAAGGCAAGAGTAATCTCGTTTTAAATGACATTTTACAGCGTAATCTCGCGAGAGTACGCTTGCCTTGCTGTAAATCTCACACAAATGTTACCGAAGTGTCAGGATTGTGAATAGACATCACGCCCTGGCTGGAAGTGATCTCTATTCACTGTCAGGACACTTGAGTAACGTTAGTGTGTGTGTATGTGGCTGCACATTGTAATCTAGTAAGATTACTATGTGCTGTGTAAATGAATGGAGAGAAGTGTATGACGCTCATTGGTCAGCGTCATACACTTCTCTCCACAACGCCCACTTGGTCAAAAAGTAAAACACGCCCAGTTGTCCATTAAGAAAGTAATTAGCATAAAGCTAAAATAGGTCATAATTTTGTCAAAAATTATCGTTTTTCGAAATAAAAAACCTACATTACAGCGCCGATCACATTATGTACAAGATAGGGCACTTATAATGTGGTGACAGAGCCTTTCTGCCACAATACAATAGTATGGCACAGAGCAGAAAGGGGTTAATAGCTATGTGCTGCTCATACAATCACTCCATCAAGTGGAGTCTAAAGTGCAACTGCAGGGAACATCACACAACAGTAATTAGCATTTTTATTGCACAAGCACTTCTATAATGAATGGCAGATAAGGAAAAGGCTGAGTATGCTTACTGCAATCCCATAGACTATAACATTGATAAACTCTGGAAAATATGCATGCAATGAGAACATTAAGTTTGGTCTCTGAGAGTCGACCATAGTCATCAAGGCCACTTTCTCTCTGAGACTCTGTTGGCACATGAGGGGAGGTCCATAGCGTTATAGTGATACAAATATTAGGATTACCTATTGAAAATGTCTTGAAATACTTTTCATTTTTAGAGCATCAGGGGTGTAACTAGATTTCAAAGGGCCCCACAGCAATGTCAGAATCCCATCTTGTTAACAACAAACCGAACTGTAGTAATGCAAACAAGTGTAGATTTCTAATGTTAATCTGTTTTCCCTTAGTCCTAACAGCAGCACAATAATGGAGTATTTCTTCCCCTGTATACCAGTAGGACAGATGGAATTTTTTAATTAATCAAACTAAACACTAATTAACTAGAGTCTCCTCTCTACATAAGGACATCTAGCCCCTCCCACCTTGTGTTTATTATAAAGTAGTAGCCTAAATAAGGACAGGAAGCTTGTGCTGCTGTTAGGACTAAGGGAAAACAGATTAACTTTAGAAATCTACACTTCCCTTAAGTCTTGCCAGCAGCACAATAATGGGGATTTAGCAAGAAGTAACCCCATAGGGAGGGCCCTCTTGACTGGTGGAACTCAAGATTGACCGCTCAAGAGTCGAATATTCAGCCTATAATGTTTGATAAATATTAAGTGCAAGCTCAAAGTTGCACAGCAAATCTGATCCAGCGGGATCAGACTTTATTCAGCTCCAAAGAGGTGGACAATGCTCTAGTAGAGTAGGTTCTAGAAAAATGAGGTGGATCAGACAATGTAAGTCAGTCTACTGGCCTTTATACTTCATCTCGATTCATCAACCCAGGGTAGGTTTGGTGGATTTTAAGTCTTTGTTTCTTTCAGGAAGCAATAAATTCTCAACTTTCCTAATCTCCTACTCCAAGCCAAATAGCTCTCAAGACAACAGTACAGATCTAGGAATGAAGATTATGCTTCTCATGAGAGGAAGACTCGTGCCAGAACACTGGAAAAATCCATTTGACCCTTGTGTAAGCTTTCTTGGTAGATCCAGACCTGGACTGTGATCAGGTATTCATAAATTCATTAGAAAGTCCTTTATATTATAAAAGGGGCTGGTCAACCATCAGGCTGTCAGGTTGAAACTCTTCAGGTCCTGGCAGAGTTACCTGCTCTGAAACACCACGTTCTGCGATGGGGGAAGTCTCCAGTAACACCCTCGACTCATCTGAAGGAGTTGGTAATACCATGACCTATGTAGCCAGAACGGTCTGATTGCTTTTACCGTGGCCTGGTCTTGCCTGATTTTCATCAATCCCCTGGGTATCAAGGAAACCGGAGGGAAAACGTAGGCCAGCCTGAATCTCCTAGGGATGAACAGGGCATCCACTGCCAAGGGATTCTCCCCCTGATAAAGGGAGATAAATGTTTCCACCTTGGTGCTAAACCTGTTCACCATGAGATCGATGTGTGGCACTCTCCACATCCTGGTGATCTGCTTGAAAGTCTATAGATTCAGAGATATTGCTCCTGGGATTGTTAGACTTTGACTCAGTCGGTCTGCAATAATGTTGAGGGAGCCTTGAATATGTACAGTAGACAGATGGGTAAGTTCAAGAACTTTTCCACTTCCCTGAGAAGGGGTTCTGATCGGGAGTCACACTGCCTGATGTTATGATGTCCGACTTTACACGGACTGCTTTCCCCTGGACTTGAGTCAAAGATGAACTGGCGGGTCGTGATCTCTCTTCTACCCTGGAAACCCCAATTCTTCTGGCTACACGAATTGACAGGAGGTTCCGAGAGCGCTCCCAGGAAGTTCTTCAAGAGAGAAGACCCTACAGACTCGCACCTAATTTTCATAGACCCCTGCTACCTTCTTCTGCGGTTGTCCCTGAAGAGCCTATGCAGGTGGACAAAGTCATATTGTCTGACCAGGAGCGGCAGCGCAGACGTTCTGCTAACTTATATATGTATTGTGGCTGCAAGAGTCATTTTGTGTGCCAATGTCCGCAGGAACCAGGAAACTCCAGCACCTAGGCTTGATAAGAGAGACTACCCTAGGTGGACCGATCTCTTCTGCAAAATTTTCTCCTAAACTCTCTATTCCTGTAACAATCACCTCTGGTGAAGAATCTCATTCTGTTTCTGCTTATATGAACTCTGGAGCGGCTGCCAAGTTCATTCATCAGGCCTGGGTAAACCGTCTCCACTTGCCCACGACTCCTCTGGAGAAACCTCTAGCTTCCGTGAATAGGCAACCATTGCCAGATCCAATTCTCTCCATCACAGAACCTCTGAGGTTACAAGTGGGTGTTCTACACTTGGAACAAATAGCCTTCTATGTGCTGCCTAAGGCTATTAATCCTATCCTGCTGGGGCTACCATGGCTTCACCAACACGCTCCTATCCTTGACTGGAACACTAGAAAAATTCCCCAGTGGGAATCCCGATGTCTACACCACTGTCTGCCTCAGGTTCATCCTGACCAATCTTTGGTGCCTCAGTAACTCCCTGGTCTACCTCCGCAATATGCCTGCTATACAGACGTGTTCAGCAAGAAGGAGACTGAGACCTTGCCCCCGCATCGCCCATAAGACTGTCCAATAGAGTTGCTTCCTGGGACTTCACTTCCTCGTGGACAGGTATATCCTCTCTCTCTGCCCGAGACCAAAGCTATGTCGGCACATGTCAAGGAAAACCTTGAGAGGGGGTTTATTGGAAGTCAACATTTCCAGCCAGAGCCAGATTTTTCTTTGTAGAGAAAAAAGATGGATCCCTCCTGCCCTGCATTGACTATCGTGATCTAAATAAGATCACTGTCAAAAACAAGTACCCCTTGCCGCTTATCTCGGAGCTCTACGACCGTATTCATGGTGCCAAGATTTTCACTAAGATGGATCTATGTGGGGCTTATAACTTGATCCGTATCCGCAAGGGTGATGATTGGAAAACTGCATTCAACACCTGAGACGGCCACTATGAATATCTTGTGATGCCCTTCGGTTTGTGTAATGCTCCAAGAATTTATGAATGATATATTCCAGGATCTGTTGTATGTCTGCGTGGTGGTTTATCTGGACGACATCTTCATCTACTCACCTGATCTGACGATGCTAAGGGGGAACAACCGCTATGCTAAATTGGAGAAATGCATCTTTGAAAAAAATTATTTGCCCTTTCTGGGCTATATTGTCTCTGATCATGGACTCCAGATGGATCCGGATAAAGGAGAGACTGTTCTAGATTGGCCTTGCCCTCAAGGTCTTCATGCTATACAGAGGTTACTGGGTTTTACAAACTTCTACAGACAATTTATCCCTATCTTTTCTTCGCCTACCGCTCCAATCTCTGCCCTCACCAAAAAGAGAGCAAATACAAAGGAGTGGCTCCCTGAAGCTGAATCTGCATTCTCAGAGCTTAAAAGCTCCTTCACTTCTGCTTCCGTTCTACACCATCTAGATGTCTCCGGTCACTTCTCGTTGGAGGTTGACGCCTCTTCCATTGGTGCTGGTCACTCCTCTGGCAAAGAAACTCTAAGGGAAAAGCGGTCTCCTATGGCTTTTTCTCAAAACTCTTCTCAGCAGTGGAGGGGAACTATTCTATTGGAGATCGGGAGCTTCTAGCCATCAAGTTGTTCCTAGAAGAGTGGAGTCATCTGTTGGAAGGTTGGGAACACCAAGTTGTCATTTACTTAGATAACAAGAACCTTACCTACTTACAGCCGGCACAACGATTAAATTCATGTCAAGCCAGGTGGTCACTTTTCTTTGCCAGGTTTAATTTTCAACTTAATTTTCGTCCAGCAGACAAAAACGTCAAGGAAAACATTCTATTCCACTCGTTTGAAACAACCGACCATGAAACAACCGACCCGGGATTTCATCACCCGCCAATATTGGTGGCCAATGCTACCCAAGGATGTCCAGGACTTTGTCTCCACCTATACCATATGTGCCCAAAACAAAGTTGCTCATTCCAGGCCTGGGGGTCTACTCCAACCTCTGCCGGTTCCTGATAGTCCCTGGCAGCCATGGATTTTGTTACCAGATCTTTATCCCTCTGCTGGATGCACCACTGTCTGGGTCGTTGTAGATCGTTTCTCCAAGATGGCACATTTCATCCCTTTATCTGGTCTTCCCTCAGCTCCTCAGTTCGCATACCTCTTCATTCAGTATGTCTTTCGTCTGTACAGATTGCCTCTCCACATTGTCTCTGATCGTGGCGTCCAGTTCACATCCAAATTCTGGAGAGAGCTGTAAGGTTTTGGAAAGGTTTTGGTCCTGAGGAGAGATCCTGGGAACCTAAAGAGGTCATTGATGCTTCCGCTCTCATCAAAAAATCCCTCTTACGCTCTTAACCTAAGAAGAGGGGGCGTAAGGGGGGACTACTGTAGCGCCAACGGCTTCCGGCTGTCACTCACTCCAGCGGCCGCCAGCCTGTTTATGCACCCGCCGGCGTCTCCCTGCCCAGGGATGCTGACACGCTATGCTCTCTTCCTTCCCCGGTCTATGCCCAAATATTGCCCCATCCTATCCCAGCAAACCCTGGACTATTTAAGGAACTCTGCCCACTTCTTTAGTGCCTGAGCAACGTTATTTTTTTAACCCAGAGTTAGTCTGTAAAGGTCCCGTATCCTGTTCCCTGTAACCTGTATCCATGACCAGTCATGTATCCATGTCCAGTCCTGTATCCTGCGTCCAGCGTCCATGACGAGTCGAGTGTCTGTGTCTAGTCCTGTACCCGTGTCCAGTCCTGTACTCTGTGTCCAGTGTCTGTGACCAGCCCTGCTTCCAGGAATCCGCACAAGCCTGCTTTCAGCTATCCAGCACAAGCCTGCTTCCAGTAATCTGGCACCAGCCTGCTTCCAGCTATCTAGCACAAGCCTGCTAGCAAGGTACCATCTACCATTGACTGTCCTATAGCCAGGGCCAGCATTAGGTTGGATGGCGCCCTGTGCGGGACTCTCTATTGCCGCCCCCTACACAAACCAAAAATGAACCACATATATAGACACGCACATACTGGAACATGTATACTGTACATACATAAAGACAGATATTTAGACATACAGGCAAATATACATACACATATTCTGGAATATATACATACAAGTAAATATATAGACACACAGACACACACACACACACACACACACACACACACACCGGCAGATAAATACACAGACAGGAACATATACAAATACATAAAAGGCACATATATACAAGCAAAAAGACACATTCACAAACAGACCCATATATACCCAGTACAGATAATGTAGTAAATTTCACATGCAGCCCTATGTAACACCACAGATAACACACAGTAATAACTGAGTACATATAATGTAGTAGACGTTACCTGCAGTCCTATGTAACACCACAGACAACACAGTGATAATTTGCTGAGTACAGATAATGTAGTGGATGTTATCTGCAGTCATATGTAACAACACAGATAACACAGAGTGATAACTCTCTGAGTACAAATAATGTAGTAGTGTTACCTGCAGACCTTTGTAACACCGCTGATAACACAGTGATAACACTCTGAGTACAGATAATGTAGTGGATGTTACCTGCAGTCCTATGTAACACCACAGATAACACAGTGATAACTCTGAGTACAGATAATGTAGATATTACCTGCAGTCCTGGGTAATGCCACAGATAAAACGGTGATAACTCTCTGAGTACAGATAATGTAGTAGATGTTATCTGCAGTCCTATGTAACACCACAGATAACACAGTGATAACTCTCTGAGTACTGATAATGTAGTAGATGATAACTATACCCACAGACACATATAAACACACACACACAGAGGCATATATAAGGGCAGCAGAGTATATAAGGGGCAGCAGGGTATATAGCGGTCAGCAGGGCATATAAGGGGCAGCAGGGTATATAGGGGGCAGCAGGATATATAGGAGCAGCAGGGTATATTTGGGACAGCAGGGTATATTTGGGGAAGCAGGGTATATAGGGGCAGCAGAAAATATAAGGGACAGAAGGGTATATAGGTGCAGCAGGATATATAGGAGCAGACTGATATATAGGGGAAGCAGGATATATAGGGGACAGAAGGCTATATAGGGACAGCAGGGTATATAAAGGACAGCATGTTATATAAGGGGCAGCAGGATATATAGGGGACAGAAGGGTACATAGGGGCAACAGGGTATATTGGGGCAGCAGGGTATATAGGAGGAAGCAGGGTATAGAGGAGGCAGCAGAGATATCTGCATTTTATCTGTTCTACTTTAATATTGAACACAATTTTACAAAGAGACAGACACACACACACACACACACACACACACACACACACACGCACTGTAACATATACACATACAAACACAGAGACACATACTGTATACACAGAGACACATACTGTATACACACTACACATATATACACACAGACACACATGGACACTCACCATGTCTCCTTGCTGACAGGATCACAGGTTTTTGCAGGATGGGCTGTGGGCGAAGCTTCGTCCTCTGCTCCTTGGCTGTTATTTACTCCGTGTGTTTAACAGCAAAGTACAGAGTAGAGGCAGAGCCCAGTGGCGCCCCCTACATGCTGGGAGGGTGCAGCGCCCTGTGCGCTCACACAGCTCGCAGACCCCTAAGGCCGGCCCTGTCTATACCTCTCTGTCCAGCAGCTACACAGTTACGGTGGAGTAGCCCAGTGGGTCTACATACCCAGTGGACATTACACCTATAACTATCCCTGGATCAATCCCTACTTTCTGACTCTGACGCCAGACACCACTAACCCTTACTTTCCCAAAGACTGTATTGAGTCCCTAATCTCCCAAAACAGTCACTAACACAGCCCCAGGAAAGCACTAGGAACCAGAGGAAATAAAAACTGCACAAACCAATCGCAAGCTCAGGGAAACCAGGCAAGCAGAAAATAACACAATGAAACAAGATAAAATTAACCAACAAGCAGGACTAAACACAAGTGAGCAGGGACTGAGTAAAATTATTAGGCAGAGCTGGAAAACACAACACTAGACTGGAACACATGATTAGTCAATCACACATAGCAAGTACTGTTACCTAGATTCCTAAAGAGAGGCAAACCAATCAGGTCACCCTCTCTAAATGAGCCACAATGACTCGCCTCAGTGTGATCATCTGACCTACACTGATAAAGCAAGTGTGCAGCAACTGCCCCAGCTACTGTTCAATAGATGGGCAATGACTAGTGTGCAGGAATAAACGTGTTGCTGATAACATTAAGGCTATGTTCACACGGAGTATTTTGGGGGAGGAATATCTGCCTCAAAATTCAGTTTGGAACTTTGAGGCAGATATTCCTCTCCCTGCACGCCGATTTTCGCGGCAATTATCGCGCCGTTTTTCGCCCGCGGCCATTGAGCGCCGCGGGCATAAAACAGCGAGATATACGCTTTCTCCTGCCTCCCATTGAAGTCAATGGGAGGTCGGAGGCGGAAGCGCCCGAAGATAGGGCATGTCGCTTCTTTTTCCCGCGAGGCAGTTTTACTGCTCGCGGGAAAAAGACGCCGACACCTCCCATTGAAATCAATGGGAGGCGTTCTCGGGCCGTTTCTGCCGAGTTTTGCGACGCGGTTTCCGCGGCAAAAAACTCGGCAAAATACCCCGTGTGAACATAGCCTAAGCCCTCTACAAGGTCATTAATATATTAAAAAGAAGATGGCCCAATACTGACCCCTGTTGTACACCACTGGTAACTGCGACTTAATCTGAGGATATTCCATTAATAATCACCCTCTGTTCACTATTACTGAGCCAGTTGTTAAACCAAATTACACATATTTTCCCCCAGTCCCAGCATTCTCATTTTATGAATCAACCCTTTATCAAACACTTATGAAAACTTTAGATACACAACATCCACAGCCTTACCAGGTCCAGTCTAAAACTTACCTCCTCATAGAAGCTGGTCAATTCCCTTATATACTAATGCTAAAGCTGTGTTTATTAAATACATTTATTTTGAATGAGATGCTCTAGGATAGTACATCTTAGAAAATCTTCAAATATTTTACCCACAATGGAGGTTAAACTTACAGGCCTATAGTTTCCAAGTTCACTTTTTGAACACTTTTTGAAAATTGACAATACATTTGCTATGTGCCAGTCCTGTGGAACAGATGCTGTCATGATAATTCTCAAATATTAGAAATAAGGGTTTATCAAGGTACTTAACCCCTTAAGGACGCAGCCTAGTTTTGGCCTTAAAGAGGCTCTGTCACCAGATTTTGCAACCCCTATCTGCTATTGCAGTAGATCGGCGCTGCAATGTAGATTACAGTAACGTTTTTATTTTAAAAAAACTAGCATTTTTGGCCAAGTTATGACCATTTTTGTATTTATGCAAATGAGACATGCTAAAGTCCAATTGGGCGTGTTTAAAGTTAAAGTATAACTGGGCGTGTATTGTGTTACATCTGGGCGTGTTTACTTCTTTTATTAGCTGGGCGTTCTGACTAGAAGTATCATCCACTTCTCTTCAGAACGCCCAGCTTCTGGCAGTACAGACACAGCGTGTTCTCGAGAGAGCACGCTGTGTCGTCACTCACTTCCTGCCCCAGGTCCTGCATCATCTCGGACGAGCGAGGACACATCGGCACCAGAGGCTACAGTTGATTCTGCAGCAGCATCGGCGTTTGCAGGTAAGTCGATGTAGCTACTTACCTGCAAACGCTGATGCTGCTGCAGAATCAACTGTAGCCTCTGGTGCCGTTGTGGCCGACACGATGCAGGACCTGGGGCAGGAAGTGAGTGACGTCACAGCGTGATCTCTCGAGAACACGCTGTGTGTCTGCACTGCCAGAAGCTGGGCGTTCTGAAGAGAAGTGGATGATACTTCTCGTCAGAACGCCCAGCTAGTAAAAGAAGTAAACACGCCCAGATGTAACACACATAATACACGCCCAGTTGGACTTTAGCAAGCCTCATTTGCATAAATACAAAAATGGTCATAACTTGGCCAAAAATGCTAGTTTTTTAAAAATAAAAACGTTACTGTAATCTACATTGCAGCGCCGATCTGCTGCAATAGCAGATAGGGGTTGCAAAATCTGGTGACAGAGCCTCTTTAAGGCTCAGAGCTCTTTTTTCATATCTGACATATTTCACTTTATGTGGTAATAACGTCGGAATTCTTAAACCTACCCAAGCGATTCTGAGATTGTTTTCTCGCGACACATTGGGCTTCATGTTCGTGGTAAAATTTAGTCAATATATTCAGTGTTTATTGGTGAAAATTTGCAAAATGTAGAGAAAATTGTGAAAAAATAGCATTTTTCAGAATTTAAATGCATCTGCTTGTAAAACAGACGGTTATACCACCCAAAATAGTTACTAGTTCACATTTCCCATATGTCTACTTTAGATTTGCATCATTTTTTGAACATTCTTTTATTTTTCTTGGACGTTACAAGGCTTAGAACATAAACAGCAATTTCTCATATTTTTAAGAAAATTTCAAAAGCCTTTTTTTTAAGGTACATGTTCAGTTCTGAAGTGGCTTTGAGGGGCCTATGTATTAGAAACCCTGATAAAACACCCCATTTTAAAAACTAGACCCCTAAAAGTATTCAAAACAGCATTTAGAAAGTTTTTTAACCCTTCAGGCATTTCACAGGAATTAAAGCAAAGTGGAGGTGAAATTTGCAAATTTAATTTTTCTTGCTGAATTTCAATTTTATTCATTTTTTTTCTGTAACACAGAAGGTTTTACCAGAGAAACACTACTAAATATGTATTGTCCAGATTCTGCAGTTTTTAGAAATGTCCCACATGTGGCTCTACTGCGCTCGTGGAATAAAACACAAGCCCTAGAAGCAAAGAAGCACCTAGTGCATTTTGAGGCCTCTTTTTTATTAGAATATATTTTAGGCAGCATGCCAGGTTTGAAGAGGTGTTGAGGTGCCAAAACAGTAGGAATCCCCCAATAGTGACCCCATTTTGGAAAGTACACCCCTCAAGGAATTCATTTATGGTTGTTGTTACCATTTTGACCGCACAGTTTTTGACAGCATTTAGAAAGTTTTTTAACCCTTCAGGCATTTCACAGGAATTAAAGCAAAGTGGAGGTGAAATTTGCAAATTTCATTTTTCTTGCGGAATTTCAATTTTATTCATTTTTTTTTCTGTAACAAAGAAGGTTTTACCAGAGACTCCGCTCTCCTTCCCCCCTATCTGAGGGCTGATCGTCGGGGCAGAGGCCCTGGTCCGACTCACCCTCCACTGAGGTTGTCCCCAGGCTTGGCTACATTTCCGGATGAGGCGCCTCCGCCTCTGTCTCATGGTCCGGGCAAGATGGCGCCTGTAGGCCTACGAACCCGGCGCCCTCTTCGTCCGGATCTGCCAGCTCCTGGAGCGGCTGAAATAAGTTGCTGATGGGTACGTCCGACGTGCCCGGTGTCTGTGGGCACTTGAGGGAGCTACGGGTCTTAGCTTTCCCCATTTCAGCGGTGTAATCTCCCGTTATTCACGGACCTGGCCTGGAGCTCTCTTTAGGTGCGTCCGCTTTCCAGTGCGCCTAGCCACGTTACGAGGCTTAGAACATAAACACCAATTTCTCATATTTTTAAGAAAATTTCAAAAGCCTTTGCTTTAAGGTACATGTTCAGTTCTGAAGTGGCTTTGAGGGGCCTATGTATTAGAAACCCTGATAAAACACCCCATTTTAAAAACTAGACCCCTCAAAGTATTCAAAACAGCCTTTAGAAAGTTTTTTAACCCTTCAGGCATTTCACAAGAATTAAAGCAAAGTGGAGGTGAAATTTTCAAATTTCATTTTTCTTGCTGAATTTCAATTTTATTCAATTTTTTTTTATGTAACACAGAAGGTATTACCAGAGAAATACTACTAAATATGTATTGTCCAGATTCTGCAGTTTTTAGAAATGTCCCACATGTGGCTCTACTGCGCTCGTGGAATAAAACACAAGCCCTAGAAGCAAAGAAGCACCTAGTGCATTTTGAGTCCTCTTTTTTATTAGAATATATTTTAGGCAGCATGCCAGGTTTGAAGAGGTGTTGAGGTGCCAAAACAGTAGGAATCCCCCAATAATGACCCCATTTTGGAAACTACACCCCTCAAGGAATTCATTTATGGTTGTTGTTACCATTTTGACCGCACAGTTTTTTCACAGCACGTATTTGAATTGGGCTGTGAAATGAAAAAAATGTCATTTTTTCCAATAAAATGTCATTTGTGATCAAAATTTCTTATTTTCACAGGGAACAAAATACCCAATTTTGTTGCCCAATTTGTCCTTAGTGTGGCAATACCCAATTTGTGGTGATAAACTGCCGTTTGGGCCCATGGGAGGGCTCAGAAGGAAAGGAGCGCTATGTGTTTGTTGGAGTCCAGATTTTGCTGGATTGATTTTCGGGTGCCATGTCGCATTTGCAGAGCCTCAGAGGTATCAAAGCAATGTAAACCCACCAGAAGTGACCCCCTTTTGGAAACTACACCCCTCAAGGAATTAATTTATGGTTGTTATTAGCATTTTGACCGCACAGTTTTTTCACAGCACCTATTTCAATTGGGCTGTGACATTAAAAAAATGACATTTTTTCCAATAAGATGTAATTTTTTATCAAAATTTCTTATTTTCACAGGGAACAAAATACTCCATTTTGTTGCCCAATTTCTCCTGAGTGCAGCAATACCCCATTTGTGGCGATAAACTGCCGTTTGGGCCCATGGGAGGCCTCAGAAGGGAAGGAGCGCTATTTGTTCTTTGGAGTACAGATTTTGCTGGTTTGGTTTTCGGGTGCCATGTCACATTTGCAGAGCCCCAGAGGTATCAAAGCAATGGAAACCCACCAGAAGTGACCCCATTTTGGAAACTACACCCCTCAAGGAATTCATTTATGGGAAATGTGACCATTTAGACCCCATAGTTTCTTCACAGAACTTATTTTAATTGGGCTGGGAATTAAAAAAAAATATATTTTTTCCAATAATATGTCATTTTAGCTCAAAAATTCTTATTTTCACAAGAAATAAAATACTCCATTTTGTTGCCCAATTTGTCCTGAGTGCGGCAATACCCCATTTGTGGTGATAAACTGCCGTTTGGGCTCATGGGAGGGCTCAGAAGGAAAGGAGCGCTATTTGTTCTTTGGAGTCCAGATTTTGCTGGATTGGTTTTCGGGTGCCATGTCGCATTTGCAGAGCCCCAGAGGTATCAAAGCAATAGAAACCAACCACAAATCACGCCATTTTGGAAACTACACCCCTCAAGGAATTCATTTATGGGTGTTGTGACCATTTTGACCCCATAGTTTTTTCACAGAACTTATTTGAATTGGGCTGGGAATGAAAACAAAATTATTTTTTCCAAATAATATGTAGTTTTGGCTGAAAATTTCTTATTTTCACAAGAAACAAAATACCCCATTCTGTTGCACAATTTGTTCTGAGTGCCGCAATACCCCATTTGTGGTGATAAACTGCCGTTTGGGTCCATGGGAGGGCTCAGAAGGAAAGGACCACCATTTGGCCTACTGGGGATTTTCTAGTGCGAAGCACCTGAGGTACCAGTACTGTTGAAACCCGCAAGAAGTGACCCCGTTTTAAAAACTACACCGTTAAGGCATTCATCTAGAGGTGTAGTGAGCATTTTGACCGGAGACCTACACCCCATAAACTGTAATGTGGATTCTCCCGGGTATGGCAAAACCCTACATGTGGCTGCTATCAGCTGCCTGGGCACACAGCAGGGCCCAGAGGGGAAAGATGAGGGGGGATAAGCTGTGCGGAGTGCATCAGGGTAAGTAAAATTGGGGTAAATTATAAACCAAGGGATGTATGATAAATTTTAAAACACTCTTTCATACAGAGTTCTGGTTATTCGGGACACGTGTCACATTGATATATTGTGTCATTCCTTATCGCCCTCTTATAGCAGACTTTGCACCTCTTTTGACTTTTTCCCTTCTTGCCAGTTTGGAGAACTTCTCCTGGAAAGTGTTGCCGCCCTGGTACGATGCGTGTGGCCCCGCTTCCAGAAGTACTGGGTGCCCCCCCTTCTTGGTCCCTAAAGATTAGGTTCTTGATAATCACCTCTTGAAATTCCAGGAAAGTTCCCGTCTGGCCTGCACATCGACGTAGCACGTACGCATTGTACAAAGCCATCTGTATGATGTGCACGGCCAGCTTCTTATACCACACCGCATGGCGCTGTAGGGCTTCAGGACTTGATCTGACAAGTCAACCCCTCCCATGTACCTATTGTAGTCCAGGATGCAGTCTGGTTTGGGGGTGGCCTTTCCTTCATATATCCTAAATCTGTAGGTATACCCTGATGCACTCTCGCACAGCTTATATATCTTCACGCCTTACCTTGCCCTCTTACCCGGCAGGTCCTCGCGGAATTGAACCCTCCCTTTAAAATGTACCAGGGACTCGTCAATAGAAATACACTTCTCGGGGGTGTATGCTTGGGAAAACCGGGCACTGAAACGGTCTAATAGGGGTCTCCGTTTATACAAACGGTCAAAACTGGGGTCATCTCGGGGTGGGCACGGCTCATTATCAGTATAATGTAATAAGCGAAGTATTGCCTCATTTATTTATTTTTTTAGGTTACAGTTCAGTTCTGAAGTTGCTTTGAGGGGCCCATATATTAGAAACCCCTATCAAACACCCCATTTTAGAAACTAGACCCCTCAAAGTATTCACAACAGCATTTAGAAAGTTTATGAACCCTTTAGGTGTTTCACAGAAATTTAGAGCAAAGTAGAGGTGAAATTTAAATTTATTTTTTTTGTCAGAAAATCCTCTTTATACCATTTTTTTTATAACACAAAAGAATTTATCAGAGAAACGCAACTTAATACGTATTGCCCAGATTCTGCAGATTAGAGAAATATCCCATATGTGGCCCTCGGGCGGTAATGGACTGAAGCACCGGCCTCCGAAGCAAAGGAGCACCTAGAGGATTTTGAGGCCTCTTTTTTATTAGGCACCATGTCCGGTTTGAAGAGGTCTTGTGGTGTCAAAACATTGGAAACCCCCCAAAAGTGACCCCAATTTGGAAACGAAACCCCTTGAGGAATCCATTGTAGTTTTCTTGGGGTGCATGCGGCTTTTTGGTCAGTTTTTATTCTATTTTTAGGTGGTATGGTGACTAAAAAACAGCAATTCTACTATTGTTTTCCTATTCTATTTGTTTTACAGCGTTCACCGTGAGCTATAAATGACATATTCACTTTATTCTGCAGAGGGCGATACGATTACGGCGATACCCTATGTTTATAGTTTTTTTTTATGTCTTATGGCGTTTCACAATAAAATACGTTTTGTAAAAAATCATTCACTTTTTGTGTTACCTTATTCTAAGCGCCAGAACTTTTTTATTTTTCAATCAATAAAGCCGTGCGAGGACTTATTTTTTGCGTAACTAACTGTAGTTTCAATCAGTACCATTTTTCGGTACATGCGACTTTTTGATCTCCTTTTATTCCATTTTTTGGGAGGTGAAGTGTTCAAACAATTGTGATTGTGGTACGGTTTATTATTATTTTCTTTTACGGCGTTCACCATGCGGGATAAATAACAAAATCATTTTGTAGTTCAGGCCGTTACGGACGCGGCGATACCAATTATGTATAGTTTATTTGTTTGTTTATATATTTTTATTAATAATAAATGACTGATAAGGTAAAAAGGGGGATTTTTACTTTTAATACTTTTAAAACTTTTTTTGCGTAGTGCAGTGTAATAGAACTGTCAGCTACTCACTGGCATTGTTTGGTGTCCGGTTGCCATAGTCACCATCGCCGGCCGCTATCGTGTAGCAGGCCGGCGATGGCAGCTTAACCCCTAAAAAGCCGCGATCTCTATAGAACACGGCTTTTAAGGGGTTAATCAGCGGTGACACAGCGATCGGTCCCCGCTGTAGGAGCTGTGACAGCTGCTGTACGAGACAGTAGCTGTCACAGCTCCTGTATGTGTCGGGAGGACGGCCGAAACGGGCGTTACTCCCGAGACGTACTATTAGGTCATGGAGCGCGAACGATACAGCTGCCATGACCTAATAGTACGTCCAGGAGCGGGAAGGGGTTAATTTCTGCAGAACTCAGGAGTGTTTGATATCTGGACCCAGTGATTTGCCTATTTAAGTATTTTTAAGTTGATGTTACACTTCTTGGTGGGATGAGCAGATGACATTTAATGAAGAATTGTCTTTTTCCCTAATCATGTCACCTGGCAGTGGATTTGTCTCTGTAAATACAGTAGAGAAGAAGGTGTTTAATAGATTTCACTCATCCACCCTCAACATTGCATCCAGATTATTTCTGAGAGGGCCCACATTTTCAGTTTTAAGTTTCTTATTATTGATGTAGTTGAAAAATATTTTTGTGTTATTTCTTATTTCTTTGGAAATGAGTTTCTCTGCTTTAATCTTTTTATTTAACTACATAGGTTTCCTCCCGTCTATAACTTGTTTATAACCATAAGGTACAGTATATACACTATATGGAGAAAAGTATTGGGACACACTTCTCATTTATTGAATTCAGGTGCATTATTCAGTCCAATGTCCGCATAGATTCCCTATGGGGTTTAGGTCAGGCGAGTTTGCTGGCCAATCAAGCACAGAGATACTGTGGTTATTAAACCAGGTATTGGTAATTGGTAGTTTTGGCAGTGTGTGCAGGTGCCAAGTCCTGCTGGAAAATGAAATCAACGTCTCCATAAAGCTTGTCAGCAGAGGGAAGCAGGAAGTGCTCTAAAATTTCCTGGTAGACGACTGCGTTGACTATGGACTTGATATAACACAGTGGACCAACACCATCAAATGGCATGGCTCCCCAAACCATCACTGAATGTGGAAACTTCACACTGGACCGCAAGCAACTTGGATTGAGTGCCTCTACACTCTTCCTTCAGACTCTGGGACCTTGATTTCCAAATGAAATACAACATTTACTTTCATCTGAAAACAGTACTTTGGACCACTGAGCAACAGTGCTGGTCCACTGTGTTATATCAAGTCCAAAGTCAACGCAGCAATCTAGCAGGAAATGTTAAAGCACTTCATGCTTTTCTCTGCCGACAAGCTTTATGGAGATGCTGATTTCATTTTCCAGCAGGACTTGGCACCTGCCCACACTGCCAAAAGTACCAATACCTGGTTTATTAACGACAGTATCACTGCGCTTGATTGGCCAGCAAACTCACCTGACCTAAACTCCATAAAGAATCTATGGAGTATTGTCAAGAGGAAGATGAGAGACACCAGACCCAACAATGCAGACGAGCTGAAGGCCACTATCAAAGCAGCCTGGGCTTCCCTAATACCTCAGCAGTGACACAGGCTGATCGCCTCCATGCCACGCTGCATTGATGCAGTAATTCATGCAAAAAGAGCCCCGACCAAGTATTGAGTGCATATAGTGTACATAATTTTCAGTAGATCAACATTTCTGTATTAAAAATCATTTCTGAAATTGGGCTTATATAATAGTCTAATTTTATAAGATACAACATTTTCAGTTTCCATTAACTGTTAGCCATAATCATCAACATTAAAAGAAAAAAAAATGCTGGAAATAGATCACTCTGTGTGTAATGAATCTATATAATATATGAGTTTCACTTTTTGAATTGAATTACTGAAATAAATTAACTTTTTGATAATATTCTAATTCAATGAAAAGGACTAGTATATATAATTAAGCACCTAGCCATGCAGTCTGCGTTTACAGACATTTAACAAAGAATGGGTCGTTTTAAAGAGCTCACCGAATTAGAGCATGGTACTGTAATAGGACGCCACCATTGCAGCAAGCCAGTTCGTAAAATTTCTTCCTTTCTAGATATTCCATGATCAACTGTGAGTGGTACCATTACATCATTACATAGTTACATATTTGATAGGGTTGAAAAAAGGCACAGGTCCATCAAGTCCAACCTATAATCCTAACCTGTTGATCCAGAAGAACGCAAAAGCCCGCATGAAGTTGATGCCAATTTCCTCATTAGAGAAAAAATTCCTCCCTGACTCCAAATATGGCAATCAGAATAAATCCCTCGATCAACGTCCCATCTCCGAAATCTAGTCCTCACAACTTATATTATATTTTTGAAGAAAGGCATCAAGGCCCTTCTTGAACTTTAAAGAATCAACAATTACAACATCTTGTGGCATAGAGTTCCATAGTCTCACTACTCTCACAGTAAAGAATGTCCGTCTGTGATGATGATGAAATCTTTTCTCCTCTAGACGTAGGGGATGCGCACTTGTCATTGTTACAGGCCTAGATATAAAAGATCATTAGAAAGATCTCTGTACTTTCCAATTATATATTTGTCCTGTATTGCAAAGTGTAAGAGTTTAGAAGCCACAGTAACTAAGTCACAAAGTGGCAGACCACGTTAAGTTACAGAGCGGGATCGCCGAGTTCTTAGGTGCATAGTGCATAAAAGTTACCAACGCTTTGCTGACTCAATAATTGCAGAGTTCCAAACCACCTCTGTCATTAACAACAGCACAAAAACTGTGGCCTGGGAGCTACATGGCCATGTGTTTCATGGCCAAGCAGCTGCATGCAAGCCTTACATAACCAAGCACAATGCCAAGTGTCAGATGGAATGGTGTAAAGCACGCCACCACTGGATTCTAGAGCAGTAGAATCGTGTTCTGTAGAGTGATGAATCACGTTTTTCTATCTGGCAGTCTGATGGCCGAGTCTGGGCTTAGAGAATGTGAGGAATGGTACCTGCATTGTGCCAACTGTAAAGTTTGGTGGAGGAGGGATATTGCTATGGGCCTATTTTTCAGGGGTTGGCCTAGGCTCCTTAGTCCAAGTGAAGAAAAATCTTAAGGCCTCAGCATACCAAGACATTTTGGACTACTGTATGCTTCAAACTTTTTGGGAAGGCCCTTTTCTGTTCCAACATGACTAAGTTTGGTGTGCAAGAAATTGACTAATACGTGCAGAGTCCTGACCTCAACCCCAGCAAACACCTTTGGAATGAATTAGAACGGAGATTTCGAGCCAGACCCTTTTGTTCAACATCAGTATTTGTCCTCTCAAATGCTCTTCAGGATGAATGGGCACAATTCCCACAGACACACTCCAAAATCTTGTAGAAAGCTTTCCCAGAAGAGTGAAAACTGTTTTAGCTGCAATGGGGGGGACCAACTCCATATTTATGCCTATGGATTTAGAATGAAATGTCATAAAAGCTCCTGAAGGTGTAATGTGTAAGTGTCCCAATACTTTTATCCATATAGTGTATCTTTCACAGGACCTATTTAAGAGGCTTTTATTTTTGTGGACATCGTCCCAGTGTATGCCATTAAGGTCATACCTTAGCCGATAAAAAATAGCCTTATGAAGTTTAGTGTCTTTGCAGCAGTAATGTCAGTCCTAGGATTGGGCTGCAGTAGGGCCAGCAGGAGGTGGTATAAACCCTCTTTGTCACCAAGGGATTTGGCCTGGGGCTACTCCAGGGAGCAGAGTCTAAGGGAACCCCCAGTCTTTGCTTATTAACCCCTGTACATGGAGGCAGACTTTTTTGCGGGGGAACTACAGGTCACTACCCTGGGAGTAGTCTCCCTTGGTGATGGCTGATGTTGGCAAAGTCAAAGTGGTAAATGAAGCAATGGGTTAGGGCAGACGGCAGAGGTTCAATACGGTGAGCGTAGCAATAAGTCAGGGAAGGTGGCAGGCACAGATGGTCAAAAACGGGCAAAGGTCAGTACACAAGAATTCAGAAACAAGACAGCATGGATACACTATAAACTCAGGGAACCAAATCGCTCCAGCAATTTGTTCAATTGCACGAGGAGCTTATATACCTAGATGTAAAAATATGGCAAGCTGGCCCTTTAGGAGTGCAAGGGTTATTTAAATACAGGGCCCATCAGTGCAGGATCACACATGGGTCATGTATCTGAGCTTACCATGTGGTTGGCTTAGATACAGGGCCCAGCAGACAGGATCACACAATGTGTGATCCTGTCTCATGGGCCCTGTATCTAAGCCTACCACATGGTAGTCTTAAAGGGGTTGCCCAGTCCCTAAAGATTGATGGCCTATCCTCAGGATAGGTCATCAAAAGCTGATGGCTCAGGGTTCGACTCCCGGGACCCCCGCCAATAAGCTGTGTTGAAGGGGGTGCAGTCATTTTTCATTGATTCAATAGAAAAACCGCTCCAAAAACGGCCGTAAAAAACGCAGCGAAAAACACGAGTTCGATTACAAAACTGCTGAAAATCAGGAGCTGTTTTCCCTTGAAAACAGCTCTGTATGTTTACTCGTTTTTTTGTTAAGCGTGTGAACATACCCTTAGGCTCCATGCACAAGACCATATTTTCATCTATGCCGAAATACTGTCCATAAATACGGATCTGTAGGCATCCGAATTTTAGCCGTATATATGGAAGGGTGTCCGTAAAGATGGTCCGTATTTTATTCAGCATGTTGCACAGCAATGCTTCCGTAAATATGAACAATATGGACAATATACGGATGCACATCCGTAGCCGTCCATATTTACAGAAGCTCCCATAGGCTTCTATGAGAGAGTGCTTGCTGTAATTACTGACAAGAATATGACAGGTTCTATAATTATTTTCAGCACGGACACCCATCTGTAAAAATACTGCAAGGTGTCCGTGGCCAATAGAAATAAATAGGTCAGTAATTACAGTCCGTAATTACTGATGAAAAATACGGTCGTGTACATGGAGCCTCAGAGTGAACTTCATCACTCTTGAGTTCCTTTTTTGTCCAGGATTCATTCAAATACACAAAAATGACCGATCGGGAGAGATTGCACATACAATGGTTTGATGTACAGAAATCTAAAATGGCGATTGGAGCCTATATTTATAGGTTCATGCTTTCACTTAACACACATTAAACAATCAGATGGTGCCAAGTATACAATGTCTACATCTACTTCTAAATAAGCTAACAAGATTCTTCCTAGTTGAATGCCTTCAAACACATCTGGTAGTCACTAGTTTGGAATGCCTGATGACGTCATCTTTATCGTATGTATTCAAATGATAGAGAATGTCTTCTTTTAAGAGAATCTTAAAAAATATCTCATACATATCACATACATATATCATTGAATATAATGCAGACAATTTGATAACAATTATACAATTTAAACGAATAACGAACAGTTCTCTTTTTGACAAAAAACTGCATCCAACTATTCTATCCCTATGGGATCTGATAATCCCTAAAAGTGAAAACTCGAATCCTCCTATCCCTTCCTAACCTAGTATGGTGGCCATTAGATTGGGGATTCTCCCTATCATGAGTTACATCTAAAACTGTGGAATATCACAGATTACATGGGTAGCCGGATAAACAATGGGATCATAAAACTTGCAGTGGGTTCATCCCACAGATGAACTATAAATAATTTACCTAAGAGTGGAGCTTTCCTGGCCACACAAATCTATCCCTAATTATCTGATTCTTTCCGAACACCACCACAATGGACACATATGTCAACTTGAGAGGGGTTCCATCCATCACAGTAGACACATATCCATCCATTATCCCTGATAAATCGAGGCATGGGAACGGTTACTGGGAGCAAGGATGTAAAAGTTGATTCATGTCCCAATGTTTCTCCTTTTTCTATACATAGAAGTTTAATCTGCGTTGGATTTTTATAACCATTACAACACTTCGTCATCAGCATAAAAATTAGTTTGACAATCAGATAAATCAGTATTTCTACAATAAATACCGGCAAAGCCACATGTAATGTTCCGCAAAACCAACCACCTATTCCCTTAACCCCTTCCCGACATTTGCTGTATGGGTACGTCATGGAAAGAATTAACTTCCCGCATTTTGCCGTACCCATACGCCAAATGTTTGGCACCGGCTCAGAAGCTGAGCCGGTGCCATCATCGTCGGATCTCAGCTGTATCTTACAGATGACATCCGACTGTAACGGCGGGGACCGTAATTAGCGTAGATCCCCGCCATTAACCCCTTAAGTGCAGCGCTCAAACGCGATCGCTGCACTTAAGGTGTTTGAAGCTCATTTGAACCCCAGCAATGAAATTGCCGGGGTTCCAGTGGCTACAATGGCAACCGGAGACCTAATACTGGCCTCCCGGTTTGCCTAGCATGGAAACCGGTCAAGATCCGCCCGGCGGCAAAGCCTGATCGGCTTCCGTAGCCGCCGGCAAGATGGCGCCGGCTCAGGAGCTGATCCGGCGTCATCAGCAGTGGAAGTCAGCTGTATGTTATAGCTGACATCCACCTGTAACTGCAGGAACTCGAGCTAGCTCTGATCCCTGCCATTAACCCCTTCGATGCAGCAATCGAAAGCAATTGCTGCATCGTAGCGGTTACTAACAGATCGCCAGCCCTGACAGGCAATCGGGACTGGCGACTGCAACACAATGGTTTACTGCTCTGCCATTACGGAAGCCGATTAGGCCCCGCCGGAAGGCGAAACCTAATCGGCTTGCTGTCAGTGAATAACTGTCAGATCTAATACATTGCACTACGTAGGAAGTGCAATGTATTACAAGAAAAAAAATCTGACAGCTGGATATTCAAGTCCCCTAGTGGGATTTGAGAAAAAGTATCAAAAAAGTGTAAAAAAAAGTGTAAAAAAAAGTGAACAAAAATAAAAGTTTGAAAACAATAAAAGTTGCAAGTAATAAAATAAGAGTGAAAGGGGGATTGCGTAAGTCCTTTTTTTATTGAAAAAATAATAATAAACCATACGTATTTGCTATCGCCGCGACCGTAACGACCTGAGGTATCGAAATATTATATTATTTATTGCACGCAGTGAACCGCATAAAAAAACCCCGTAAAAAAGTATACCAGAGCTTCTGTTTTTTTGGTCACTTTGACCTATAAATATTGGAATAAAAAATGATCAAAAAGTTGCACGTATTCCGAAAATGGTACCTATAAAACTATAGCTCATCTCGCATAAAACAAGCCCTCATACAGCTGCGTCGACAAAAAAATGTACAAGTTATGGTTCTCACAACTTGGCAACAGAAAAAATACATTCCTTTTACAAAAGTAATTTTATTGTGCAAAAATTTGCAAAACGTCCTATAAAATAGGTATCGCCAGAATCGTACTGACCCGTAGAATAAAGTTAACATGTAATTTATAACGCATGGTGAGCGCTGTATAAAAAAACTAAATAAAACTATGCCAGAATTGCGTTTTTTTGTTTACCTGGCCTCCCAAAAAATAGGGTAAAAGGTGATCAAAAAGTCGCATGTACCCCAAAATGGTACCAATAATAACTACAGCTTGTCCCGCAAAAAAAGGCCCTCATACAACTACGTCTATGAAAAAATACAATTAGTTATGGCTCCAATAAGTCAGGAAATAAAAAATATGCAGTTGTTTGAAGAGGCGATTTATCAAGGACCTAAAATTAGGGAACCAGGAAAGGGAGGGCCCAAACATGTCCGCTGGAAGCGAGGGTGCCCGTATTATACAAGGACAACACTTTCCCAGCAAAATTCCCCAAACTGCAAAGGTGCGGAGTGGGGACCAAAAGGTGCATAAGAAAGGACACCATATATCAGTGCGACACCGGCCTGTGCAGAAAGGATTGCTTCACAGCATAACACACATCTATGGATCATTTTATTGTTTTTTTACCCCATTATTATACCACCTGACTATGCCCCTGATGTACTCTGCCCAGCTTACATGTATCCCCACATTATAAACGGAAACACCAGCAATACTCAAACAAAACTACTACCAAGCAAAATCCGCTCTCCAAAAGCCAAATGGCGCTCCCTCTGCTCTGAACTCTACAGCGTGCCGAAACAGCAGTTTCCTTCCACATATATGGCATCGCCACACCCGGGATAACCCTTTTAAAAAAATTTGGGGTGTGTGTCTCCAGTGTCATAAGCTGGGCATGACATATTTGCCACTGAAATGGCATATCTAGGGAAATATATACATTTTTAATTTGCATCATCCGTAGCGCATTCATTTATGGAAAAGACCTGTGGGGTGAAATGCTCACTACACCCCTTAATAAATGCATTGAGGGGTGCAGTTTCCAGATGGGTTCACTTCCCAGGGTTTTCTTTTTATTATTTCACATCAGAGCCTCTGCAATTGTGAACCAATACTTTGTAAATCGCCAAATTAGGCCTCAATTTCGCATGGTACTCTCTCACTCCTGAGCCTGGTCAAATGTCCAGGCAAAAGATTAGGGTCACATGTAGGGTGTTTCTAAAATCGGGAAACACCGCATAATAATTATAGGGCTGTCTTGATATGGTGGCAAAAGCCGGGCACCACATATTGGTATATGTATGGAAAAAAATCCCATTTTCACTCTGCAACATGGAGTGCAAACTAATTTCTACAAAACACCTGCGGAGATAACATGCTCACTACACCACTAGGTATATGTATTGAGGGGTGTAGTTTCCAAAATGGGGTTACTTCTGGGAGGTTTCCACTGTTTTGGTCCCACAGGCGCCCAGAAACCAATCCAGCAAAATCTGCACTCCAAATGGCACTCCTTCCCTTCTGAGCCCTGCCGTGTGCCCAAATAGAAGTTTCTGACCACATATGGGGTATTGCCGTACTCGGGAGAAATTGCTTTACAAATGTTGGGTTCTTTTTTTTCCTTTATTTGTTGAGAAAATGAAAAATTTTGCGCTAAAGCTACGTTTTATTGAAGAAAAAGGCTTGTTTTTATTTTCACTGCCCAATTCTAATAAATTCTATGAAACATCTATGGGGTCTAAATGCTTACTACACCCCTAGATGAATTCCTCAATGGGTGTAGTTACCAAAATGGGGTCACTTGTGTGGGGTTTTTATTGTTTTGTCCCCTGAGGGGCTTTGTAAATGTGACATGGCCTCCGCAAACCATTCCTGCTAAATGTGAACTCCAAAAGCCAAATGGTGCTCCATCCCTTCTATGCCCTGCCGTGTGTCCAAACAGCCGTTTATTACCACATGTGGGGTATTGTTTTACTCGGGAGAAATTGCTTTACAAATTTGGTGGTGCTTTTTCTCCTTTAGTCCTTGTCGAAATGAGAAAAAAAAATGCTAAACCTACATTTTCTTTGAAAAAATGTAGATATTAATTTTCACGGCCTACTTCCAATAATTTCTGTAAAAAACCTGTGTGGTCAAAATGCTCACTACACCTCTAGATAATTTCCTTGAGGGGTGTAGTTTCCCAAATGGGGTCACTTTTGGGGAATTTACACTGTTTTGGCACCGCAAGAGCCCTTCAAACCTGACATGGTGCCTAAAATATATTGCAATAAAAATAAGGCCGCAAAATCCACTAGCTGCTCCTTTGCTTCTTAGGCCGGTGCTTCAGTCCAGTAACACGCTACGGCCACATGTGGGATATTTCCTAAAACTGTAGAACCTGGGCAATAAATATTGAGTTGCATTTCTCTGGTAAAACCTTCTGTGTTATATAGAAAATTGGATTAAAAATTAATTTCTGCAAAAAAATATGAAATTTGTCAATTTCACCTCTACTTTGCTTTAATTCCTGTGAAAAGTCTAAAGGATTAAGAAATTTTCTAAATGCTGTTTTGAATACTTTGAGGGGTGAAGTTTTTAAAATGGGGTGACTTTTTGGGGGTTTCTATTATATAAGGACCTCAAAGTCACTTCACAACTGAACTGGCCCCTGTAAAAATAGCCTCTTGAAAATGTCAGAAATTGCTGCTAAAGTTCAAAGCCTTGTAACGTCCTAGAAAAATAAAAGGATGTTCAAAAAACGATGCCAATCTAATGTAGACATATGGGGGATGTTAATTAGCAAAAAAAAAATTGTGTGTTATAACTGCCTGTCTTACAAGCAGATACATGTAAGTTGAGAAAAATGCTAATTTTTGCAATTTTTCGCTAAATTTTGGTGTTTTTCACAATTAAATACTGAACATATTGAGCAAATTTTGCCAGTAACATAAAGTCCAATGTGTCACGAGAAAACAATCTCAGAATCGCTTGGATAGGTAAAAGCATTCTAGATTTATTACCACATAAAGTGAAACATGTCAGATTTGAAAAATGAGGCTCTGTCAGGAAGGTCAAAAGTGACTAAAGAGGGAAGGGGTTAAACCAGTTTGCTGGGTTTAGTCCACAAAGCAAATCTGGCCAGTTAAAATTCCAGACATCCTGAGAGTTAACTTTCCTGAACTCTGCCTTTACCCCCTTAGCCTGCTTGATATCATACTTAAAGGAACAGTGTCACCAACATTTTTTTTTTTATATCAGTTTTATGTTAGGGTTTTATTAAAAACGTTTATATTTATTTGTGTGTTTGTGTGTTACTTTTTTCTATTTTTACACTTTTTCTTCCCTATGGGGGCTGCCATTTTTTTTTCCATTTCTGTATGTGTCGATTAACGACACATACAGACATGGAATACGGCAGCTCCAGTCCCATAGGGACTGCGATCGGGGCCCGTTCCATCCACTATGGTGTACGCCGTGTGTGTGGGAACGGCGCATGCGCCGCTCCCACACAGTCCGATTTGAAATGCGCGCCGTCCGGCGCCATTTTCCTGTGGACCGGAAGTCGCGGCCGGGCAGTAAGATTACTACTTCCAGTTGCGGCTTCCGGACTTCTGCACATGGAGCAGCGGCAGCAGACGGAGCGGACGGACCGGAGGGAACGGCGGCAACTGGAGCAGGTAAGTGATTTCTATGTATGTTCGTGTTTCAGTGTGTTTTACTAGTGTATGTAAACCTTCTACACTGTGTGTTAGCTCAAAAAATGGCGACACACAGTGTAGGAGGTTAGACCGTTCAAACCCCTCGTTTCTCCCGGCACTAGCCAGGATAAAGGAGGGGGGGATTCTGAGAGCTCACTAGAGCGAGGGATTTTTTCCCAATTTTGCAGCATAAAGCAATGTGGTTGCTTTACCACATGCAATGCTGCAATTTTGGGAATTGCTCCATCTAGTGACCAGTGCTGGGAAATATTATAAATTGAATCCAATTTATAATATTTCCTGACTCGTGAAAAAAATAAAAAAAATTAGAACAATGTTTAATCACCTACACACTAATTGTTTAACTAAAAAAAGTTACACCTTAGGTCTTAGGGAATTATGGAAAAGGCACCATGGTTCACTAGTCTGGTTACCCATGGGGATTTGATATATTTCCTGTCTGCAGATAGAAGGATCACTTTGATTATAATTATCTCCAAGATTCCCTTTAACTTGCAACAGGCCAGGTTCTATATAATGGCAGCAGGCACGACCTACTATCTGACACATTCCGCCTTGGGATGCTGTGAGATAGTCCAGGACTATGGCATGCTGGTTAGTTACTAAAATAAGATGACTGGTAAGTATGATAGTTATATTTAAAGCATCAAAAACATATTCTGTAATATTGTCAAATAAGTCAGCAAGCTTTTCAATAATATGTGCATTTCTTACAGATAGCCATACTAGTGTGAGTGAAAGGCCAAACTTTTTATGTACATGCACTAGGTATTTAGCCTTACTTGTGTCAGCTTCCCTCTTAAATAACATATGTGTAACGTCCATGGTCGCTGACCACGAACTCCTTCCATCCAGTCGACGCCCTTCTCTCCAGAGATGTCTGCACATACGGCCGTCCTGTTCCACAGTGACCACCAGGGTTCGCTCGCGAGCTCAATCCAGACTTAAGAAGCCAAAGCGCACGCAGATGGGAGATTGAGCAGATTGCTCCCAGAACACCCTGGGCTATAAGAAGGGCCCAGCTCCTTCCTCCCATGCCTGAGTGTCGTTGTCGTACCCAAAGTTTGTCATACAAATGGTTTCCTAGTGTCTTCCAGTTCCCAGTGTTTTCCGTACCATATCCTGTATCCTGTATCCTGTGCTATCCTGGTCAAGTGCCATGCTGAGCTGTAGTCGTGCTGTGCTGCATACCACACCTTAGGTCTTAGGGAATTATGGAAAAGGCACCATGGTTCACTAGTCTGGTTACCCATGGGGATTATATTTCCTGTCTGCAGATAGAAGGATCACTTTTATTATAATTATCTCCAAGATCCCCTTTAGCGTACACGTGGTATTTTCTCCTATGGTGAAATTTGATGTCCATCTACAAGCTGGATCATGCACATACCAGCCCAAACAATCTTTTGAATATGGCATGTTAAGCCTACATAATCTGAAGCCTTCTGAAAGCTAATTTTCAATTTACTACTAGTAGTATCTACCAACTTAAGTGCCGTCATATTGATCCTTTTCCAACTTCCTGGGTTTCCTTGTCTATAGTCCATCATCCATGGGTTGATTCTTTTAGTAATTGTCACGATCTGTGGGTATGTATACCCACTGAGCCGTACCGACGTAGCGGGATAGCAGCTGGCCAAGCAGTGTACCAAGTCAATGTGTATATACTCCAAGCACAAGGGTACCTGTAGTAGTTCAGACAGTAGCAACGGCTGGGCTCAGATGGGACCTTGGCAGCAGACACCAGGCGTGGTGTAACACAGCAGGTGTGACCAGTGGCACAAAACAACTTTTTTTTCTAAGGCACAGGAACAAATGTATCATGAGATACAGGATACAGGTAGCTAGTAAGGGAACACTGGGAACAGGATAACACTAAGGGGCCATTTGCAAGTCTAATGTAACGTCTATAGCCGCGGTCTGTCGTACTAACTTACCCCTCGACGACCACGGCCATGGAGATCCTGCTGCTGTGCTGCGTCTTCCCCCTGTGAGGCTCCAGCACTCACTTTCGGCTATCGAGACTGTCTCCCAGAGGGTGCGCACACGCTCGTGCCCGCTCTTAAAGGGCCAGTGCGCGTGCATGAAAATCATCATCATCAACTCACATGATGTCCTGGACTATAAGAATGCCTCCGCCCTTCTGATCCTCGCCTGAGCGTTGTTGTTGTTTCCCAAAGTCTGTCTTGCAAATGGTCTGCTAAGTGTTTTCCAGCTTCCCAGTGTTCCCCGTTCCTGTATCCTGTAACCTGTTTCCCGTACTATCCTGATCTACTGCCGTGCTGAGCTGTTGACGTGCTGTGCTGCATTTCCACGCCTGCTCTGCTACTCCACGCCTGACGTCTACCTGCCGCCTGTTCCCAGCCGAGCCTGCCTTGCTACTGTCTACATTGCCTCAGGTAACCTTTCTGGACTATAGACTCTGTACCATACCTCAAGAAATGTATTCCGCACACCTTGATTGTATTCAACAACATTTTTTATTTCTTAAGGTAAATGCCAGAGGCTATACGTGCAATGTTTTGGTCGTGAGACCTTCGTCGGGCACTGAGCCGTCCTGGGGACTGAATCAGCATTAGTATAGCGATTGTAGTAGCGCAGCTTGTAATTGAATATGGTGGCTTACCACTCTTCAGGGGGCTCTGAAGAGCAGTAAGTCGCCATATTCAATTGCAAGCTGCGCTACTACAATTTTTTGTTGATGTGCGGAATACATTTCTTGACCTATAACTGGGTTGGGACCCTATCTCGAGCCCCCGAAGAAACTGGTGCTGTCTGAACACAACCATATCTGTACCGTACCTGTTTGGCCAGCTGCCATCCCGTTACGCGGTACGGCCCCGTTGTTTCCAAACCCTGCATTGTGAAATTAACAGGGGTAAACACAACAACGCTCAGGCACTGAGTGAAAGGGCAGAGCCACTTTTATAGTCCATGGTGATCATGAGCAAATTAGAGATTCTTTTCATTTGCGCGCAGTGGCCCTTTAAGGCTGGGCGCGAGCGTGCTCGCCCACCCTACGGGACCCAGTGAAGCAAGACGGAAGTGAGTGCTGGCATCTCCTAGGAAGGAGATGCCGGCCAGCACTAACAGAGTCATGGCCGCGGACTAACAGCTATGGCCATTACAGTATCCCCCCTCTTACACCCCCTTTTCTTAGGACCAGAGCAAGAGAATAACTTCCTAATGAGGGTAGGGGCATTAAGGTTCTCTTCTGGCTCCCAGGAACTCTCATCTGGACCAAACCCCTTCCAATCCACTAAATAAAAAGTTCTTCCTCCCACTCTTTTGAAGTCTAGGATCTCCATTGCCTCGAACACGCCAGATAAGCCGCTGGGAGCCACTGCGGGACCACGAGTCTTACTATAGCGGTTTAGGACTACAGTCTTCAGGAGGGACACATGAAAGGAGTTGGGGATTCTGAGGATATGAGGCAGCCGAAGTTTATAGGAGACAGGGTTTATTTGTTGTAGTATCTCAAAGGGTCTGAGGAACCTGGGAGCAAACTTGTAGGAAGGCACCTTTAGACGGATATTCCTAGAGGACAGCCAGACTTTGGTACCCGGCAGATACTGAGGTGGCTCTCATCTCCTAGTATTCGCCTTTCGCTTCATGCAATCGATTGCCTGCAGAATAGAGCACCGGGTTTGCTGCCAAACCTGTAGAAAGCCTCCAAATGCAGAGCGGGTACGCGGGTACCTGGGATGTAGATAGAACAGGAAGAGGGATTCGTGGATGTTGGCCGTACACAATGGAGAACGGTAAAGAAGCAGTGGATTCACTTGTGCGTGTCACGTTGGGTACGTGGACCCACTGGGCCGTACCACCTTAATGGTATGGCAGCTGGCCAACAGGACACAGGACAAAGTCTATAGTCTGTACAGTACCTGTGGTAGCTCAGACAGTAGCAAGACAGGCTCGGCTGGGGCTAGACAGCAGGCAGGCGCCAGGCGAGATGTAGCAGGACAAGCGTGGTACTCAGCGCAGCACGACTCCAACTCAATTCGGCACTTGGACCAGGATAGCATGGGATGCAGGTTACTGGTAGCAGGAACGGGAAACACTGGGAACTGGAAAACACTTGAGAGACTGTGACGATCGCCGATCTCAGGTCACGTCACAGGGGTGAACTACACTACTGAGTTTATTAATTTACCTCATAAATCCACGCCCACCTACTCTAGATGACAGGATTATGCTAAATTACTCCCGTAGTTTCCAACACCCCAATAATTTATACCACAGTATGCTACCACCACCTATACTTATCTAGGCAATAGGGGCCTACCTCTCTATATTCCCTTAACACCAGTTACAATAACACAGGTTATCTAAATGGAACATAAAATACAGGTAACGTTCCTCACCTTCATAGTTACATAGTTACATATAGTTAGTACGGCTGAAAAAAGACACATGTCCATCAAGTTCAACCAAGGGAAGGGAAAAGGGAAGGAAAAATTTCTACACATAGGAGCTAATATTTTTTTGTTCTAGGAAATTATCTAACCCTTTTTTAAAGCCATCTACTGTCCCTGCTGTGACCAGCTCCTGCGGTAGGCTATTCCATAGATTCACAGTTCTCACTGTAAAGAAGCCTTGTCGCCCCTGAAGCTTGAACCTTTTTTTCTCCAGACGGAGGGAGTGCCCCCTTGTTTTTTGAGGGGGTTTTACATGGAACAGGATTTCACCATATTTTTTGTATGTGCCATTAATATATTTATATAAGTTAATCATGTCCCCCCTTAGTCGTCTTTTTTCAAGGCTAAATAGGTTTAATACTTTCAATCTTTCCTCATAGATTAAATTCTCCATGCCCCTAATTAACTTCGTTGCTCTTCTTTGTATTTTTTCCAACTCCAGGGCATCCTTTCTATGAACTGGAGCCCAGAACTGAACTGCATATTCTAGATGAGGCCTCACTAATGCTTTGTAAAGTGGTAATATTACATCCCTGTCCCGCGAGTCCATGCCTCTTTTAATACACGACAATATCCTGCTGGCCTTTGAAGCAGCTGATTGACACTGCATGCTGTTATTGAGTTTATGATTTACAAGTACACCCAGATCCTTCTCAACAAGTGAATCTGCCAGTATAGCTCCCCCTAGGACATATGATGCATGCAGGTTGTTGGTACCCAGATGCATAACTTTACATTTATCTACATTAAACTTCATCTGCCAAGTGGACGCCCAAACACTTAGTTTGTTTAAATCTGCCTGCAATTCATGAACATCTTCCATAGTCTGAACTATATTACATAGCTTGGTGTCATCTGCAAAAATAGAAATAGTGCTATTAATCCCATCCTCTATATCATTAATAAATAAGTTGAATAATAGTGGTCCGAGCACGGAACCCTGGGGTACACCACTTATTACCGGGGACCATTCAGAGTAGGAATCATTGACCACAACTCTCTGGATACGGTCCTTGAGCCAATTCTCAATCCAATTACAAATTATATTTTCTAAACCTATAGTCCTTAATTTACCCATTAGGCGTCTATGGGGGACAGTGTCAAATGCCTTTGCAAAGTCCAAAAACACTAAATCCACAGCGGCCCCTCTGTCTAGACTTCTGCTCACCTCTTCATAAAAACAGATTAGGTTAGTTTGACAACTTCTGTCCTTAGTAAAACCGTGCTGGCTGTCACTTATAATGTTATTTATTGTCACATAATCCTGTATATAGTCCCTCAATAGCCCCTCAAACATTTTCCCCAAGATGGATGTTAAGCTTACTGGTCTATAATTACCCGGGGAAGACCTAGAGCCCTTTTTGAAAATAGGCACCACATTTGCGCTGCGCCAGTCCCTTGGCACTATACCAGTCACTAGAGATTCTCTGAATATTATGAAAAGGGGGACAGAAATAACTGAACTAAGCTCTTTAAGAACTCTAGGGTGTAACCCATCTGGTCCCGGGGCCTTGTGCACATTTATTTTATTTAATTTAGCTTGGACCATATCTACATTCATCCAATTCAGTATATCAACTGATATATTAACAGCACTGGCACCGGCTACATCAGCTGCTCCTTCTTCAGTTGTATATACAGAGCTAAAGAACCCATTTAGTAACTCTGCCTTCTCTTGATCCCCTGTGATCAACTCCCCATTACCACTATCTAGGGGTCCTACATGTTCAGACCTGGGCTTTTTTGCATTTATATACTTAAAGAATTTTTTGGGATTTGTTTTACTATCCTTGGCCACCTGCCTTTCATTTTGTATTTTTGCTAATTTTATTACATTTTTACAGATTTTATTAAGCTCTTTATATTTTACAAAGGCTACAGCTGTACCCTCGGATTTGTATTTTTTAAATGCCCTTTTTTTGTCATGTATTGCCCCTTTCACAGAAGGTGTAAGCCATGTGGGGTTTAATTTGAGTCGTTTATACTTGTTACCTATAGGAATAAATTTTGCACTATAATAACTCAAAGTAGATTTGAAAATCTCCCATTTATCATTTGTCCCATTATTTGACATTAGTTCTTCCCAGTCCATATCCTGAATTGCCACTCTCATCCTGGGGAAATTGGCTTTCTTAAAATTAAATGTTTTTGCCCTCCCAGCCTGCGTTTGTTTTTTACAGTATAGGTAAAATGTAACTATATTATGATCACTGTTACCAAGGTTTTCACGAACATTGACGTTCCCAACAAGATCTGCATTATTAGAAATGACCAGATCCAACAGAGCTTCACCTCTAGCTTCACCTTCGGAAGATTGAGTTCTGTAAGACTACAAGGAAGAGACTTATAAATATTTCAAATTTAATACACAATAGTGCAGTGCAGTGCAATACAAAAAATAGTTGTCAGATTAAAAGATGAAAAATATACATACAGTTACAATGCATTCAAACAGTTTATGAAAATAAAAGGGATAAAAGAAAACAGAACAAAACCTTACTGATGTACAGCAGTGATATCCTGGCTGTGGGGACAGCTGAAAATATTGGCAGTCACTCCAACCGAGATATGGATCCCCAAAGACTGACACCGACCCTGACAACTCCTGGCATTTTAAACCCAGTTTTCCCCTCTAGTTCACTGGCTGGTGATGTCACTGAGAGGAGGCTGTTCATATGATAATGAAGCATACTCCTCCCATTACACAGTTGTATTTCTATAGAAAAACATATAAGTGGTCATGTGTCCTTGCAGGAATCCCCTATAAATATAATATTAGCTGCATTCACCTGTGCAGACATTTACCAACCTGGACATATCAAACAACACTATAATAGGCCCATGTTTTTAGCCAATAGCCAATCCCAGGTAGTTCTTCTGAGTGCAGGGATCTGAATTTGACATATATGTGAGGGCTATTTCCCCTAATCATAACTAGCTATGTGGGTCACTACAAATATCAATTATGATGGGGTTTGCCTTGATGTATCATATTTTCTTTGAACATAAGCCATTGTCACATGATTCTCCTGGTCCACAGGCAGACACACCACAGGCACCCATTTGCATAGCTTTAGATGTTTGGTCAGGATGTTTGGGGCAATCATTTCTAATTCTGGGTGAGAATCCTATCTAAGGCCAGATACAAGCCCTGGTGACAAATTCTTAATCAGCACATCTCGCACCTTGGTGAGGAAAGAGCCAATTAAACATTTTTTAGACAGTGGACATCCTTTGATGGCCAAAGATCTGCATTTCTTATGTAAATCAGTTGTATCTTCCGTGTCAGAAGGAGTTAAGAAATGACCTCCTAATAACCTACTTTTGATTCTCTTACCTATAACACCACAGAGACAATTTGCAAAGACAAACTAGGGTAACGACAACAAAGCTCAGGCAATGCAGAAAGGGACAGAGCCCTTCTTATAGTCCAGGGTGCTCATGGGCTAATTTGGTACTTCAACTCAGGGACCGGGCCGAGAGAAGCGGAAGTGAGCACTGGCGTCACCTGAGGAGGAGACGGGCCAGCGCTCACAGATCCATGGCTGCGGCCATCAGGAGGTGAGTGAGCCTGATGACCGGCAGCCATGTGCATGACAGTGTGGTTGTTGTATGAGAACTCGGCCCAGTGAAAAAGCTGTACCCAGTCATCATGCCGCGTGCAGCTGAAGTGGCGAAGATAATTCTCCATGATTTGGTTAATTCTCTCAACTTGACCATTTGACTGGGGATGGTAGGTTGAAGAAAATCCAACTTCACGTCTAGGAGTTTACAGAGGGCTCTCCTGAATTTCGAGGTGAATTGAACCCCTTGATCAGACACGATGTGAAGAGGTAAGCCATGTAAGCGGAAGATGTGCTGGATGAAGAGGTTAGCTAGTCGAGAAGCAGAAGGTAGGCCGGTCAGCGGAACAAAATGAACCATCTTAGAGCACCAGTTCACCACCACCACCCAGACCGTATTGCATCCTGCAGAGGAAGGGAGGTCTGTGACAAAGTCCATTGATATAAGCTGCCAGTGAGCATTGGGCACTGGCAGAGGTTGGAGCAAACCGGCAGGCTTGGAGTGAGCAACGTTGTTGGGAGCACACACAGTGCAGGACGTGACAAAGTCCACAATATCTTTGGGCAGTGTGGGCCACCAGAAATGACGGGCAATCAGAAATCGGGTTTTATTCGCACCAGCGTGCCCAGCCAGTTTGGATCTGTGCCCCCAGTGAAGGATTCTCCTCCTGTCTGCCAACCGCACAAAAGTCCTCCACGGGGGGATGTCTCTAACTTGCAGAGGATTAACAGAAACAATACAGGACGAATCAATGATACTTCACGGAGACTACACGGTGTCCTCTGTTTCGAATGACCTGGACAGGGCATCGGCCCCCACATTTTTGTCAGCTGGACAGTAGTGGAGCACAAACAGGAACCGGGTGAAGAACAGCGAATACCTGGCTTGACGGGGTCTCAGCCGTTGGGCCGACTGGAGATAGGTGACGTTCTTGTGTTCGGTATATATCAGGATGGTGTGAGCTGCGCCCCCTAATAGATGTCTCCACTCCTACAGAGCCAATTTGATGGCCAGTAGCTGCCGGTCCCAATAGAGTAACTGCGCTGTGCGTGAGAAAAAAAGTCTAGAATAATAGCCATATACCACTGCCTTCCCTTTGGAACCTCTCTGGAACAGAAGTGCACCTGCACCAACAGAGGAGGCATCCTCCTACAACGAAAACTGTCGAGATACATCAGGATGATGGAGGGTCGAGGCTGACGTGCAGGCACTCTTAAGGCTATTGAATTCAGATTCTGCCTAGGGAGTCCACATCTTGATGTTCATACCTTTTTTTGGGGAGGTTAGAGATGGGAGTCATCAGTGAAGAGACAATTTGCATAAACTGCCAATAGAAGTCGGCTAATCCCAAAAAACGCTATATGGACCTCAGGCCCTGAGGACGTGGCCATTCCAGGAAGTATTTTATCTTCTCAGGATCCATCTTGAGGCCCTGATCCGAGATTAGCCCAGGAAGGGTAGAGAATTCTTCTCAAAAATGCACTTCTCCAGCTTGGCATACAGACGACTCTCCCTTAAACGCAGCAGAACTTGACGAACATGACTTCGATGATTCGTCGGATCTGGAGAGAAAATCAGAATATCATCGAGATAGACCACAACACAGACATAGACAAGATCACGGAAGATATCATTGACGAATTCCTGGAAGACCGCGGGAGCATTACACAGACCGAAGGGCATCACCAGGTATTCGTAGTGCCCGTCTTGAGTATTAAACGCCGTCTTTCACTCGTCACCTTGATGGATTCGGTTCAAATTGTAAGCACCACGCAAGTCTAATTTAGAAAAAATCTTGGCTCCTCGTATGTAGAGATGAGCGAACTTATCAAAAGTTCGGTTCGGCTAGTTCGCCGAATTTCACGAAAAAGTTCGATTCGGACCGAACTAGTACAGACCGAACCTGTAATTTCCGTGCGCCGAGCATGGTACTGTCCAGGGTGCTGATAGAGTTAATGGGCTGCACTAACTCTTTCAGCAACCTTGACAGTACATGCTCGGCGCGCAGAAAATACAATTTTAATGTAATAAAAAAAAAATAATAATACGTTCATACTTACTTTCCTCCTGTCCGGCCTCCTGCGATGACGTTTCATCCATGTCGCCGCTGCAGCCAATCACAGGCTGTAGTGGCGGTCACGCACGTCAGGATGACGTCAGAAGGCCGGCCTCCAGGGATGACGCTTCATCCCACGTGACTGCCTCTGCAGCTAATCACAGACTGCAGCGCAATCTACACTACACTACACTACATTACATTACATGCGTTGTGGCGCAGATGACGTAATCATATCAGGCACACGTGATTACGTCATCTGCGCCCACCGCTCTGTAATTGAGAATGGCAGCAGTAAGAAGAAAAGTGACGGGACCGTTCAAATCTTCGTGGGAACGTCTTAGGTGAGTTTATTTATGTATGTATGTATGTATGTATGTATGTTGTCATGTATGTATGTTGTCATGTATGTATGTTGTCATGTATGTATGTTGTCATGTATGTATGTGTATATGTGCATGTATGTTTGCATGTATGTATGCTTGCATGTATGTATGTTGGCATGTATGTTGGCATGTATGTATATATGTGCATGTTTGTTTGTATATTTGCATGTATATGTATGTATGTATGTATGTTTGTATGTTTGCACTTATGTATGTATGTTTGCATGTATGTATGTATGTTGGCATTTATGTATGTTGGCATGTATGTATGTATATATATATGTGCATGTATGTATGTTTGCATGTTTTTATTTTTGCATGTATGTTTGCATGTATGTTTATATATATGTGCATGTATGTAATTATGTTTGCATGTATTTATGTTTGCATGTATATTTGTGCATGCTTGTATATATGTATGTATGTATCTTTGCATGTTTGTTTGTATGTATGTTTTCATGTGTGTGTGTATGCATGTATGTATGTATGATAGTTTGCATGTATGTATGTATATATGTGTGTATGTTTGCATGTATGTATATTTGCATGTATATATGTGCATGCTTGTATATATGTATGTATGTATGTATGTTTGTATATATGTATGTATGTTTGCATGTATGTTTGTTTGTATATATGTCTGTATGGCCATGTATGATACTGTCTGCTGGCGCCCTGTATCTAAGTCAACTTTGCGGCAGGCTTCTATACATGGTATAACAGTCAGTATCACACATTAAACTGAATCTAAGCCTACGACATGTTTTATTTCATTTTTTTTTT